>NW_024395234.1:0-6016 GCF_016617805.1 Bactrocera tryoni | reverse complement strand
TGTGTATATACGAGAAAATCGACTTTATACCTGAATATAAGATTGTCGAATTTTTCCAAATGCACTGCCGTTACTGCTTTATGTCAACTTCGGTAAGATGAAGAAGGTCAATTGACTTAAATATGTTAAACTATTGATTTAAGGCAACTCAATATCGACTGCTAAATGTGTATATACAGGAAAATCGACTTTATACCTGAATATAAGATTGTCGAATTCTTCCAAATGCACTGCCGTTATGGCTTTATGTCAACTTCGGTAAGATGAAGGAGGCTAGTTAACTTAAACATTTGATGTTAATGATTTGAAGCAACTCAATATCGACTGCTAAATGTGTATATACAGGAAAATCGACTTTATACCTGAATATAAGATTGTCGAATTCTTCCAAATGCACTGCCGTTATGGCTTTATGTCAACTTCGGTAAGATGAATAGGGTTAATTAACTTAAATATTTGATGTTGATGATTTTAAGAAACTTAATATCGACTGCTAAGTGTGTATATACAAGAAAAACGACATTATACTTGAACATAAGATTGTCGAATCCTTCCAAATGCACTGCCGTTATGGCTTTATGTCAACTTCGGTAAGATGAATAGGGTTAATTAACCCCAATATTTGATGTTAGTGATTTGAAGCAACTCAATACCGACCGCTAAATGTGTATGTACAAGAAAACCGACTTTATACCTGAATATAAGATTGTCGAATTCCTCCAAATGCACTGCCCTTATAGCTTTATGTCAACTTCTGTAAGTTTAAAAAGGCTAATTAACTTAAATATGTTAAACTAATGATTTAAAGCAACTCAATTTCGACGGCTTAATGTGTATATACAAGAAAATTGTCTTTATACCTGAATATAAGATTGTCGAATTCTTGCAAATACCCTGCCGTTACGGCTTTATGTCAACTTCGGTAAGATGAATAGGGTTAATTAACTTAAATGTTTGATGTTGATGCTTTGAAGCAACTTAATATCGACTGCTAAGTATGTATATACAAGAAAAACGACATTATACTTGAACATAAGATTGTCGAATCCTTCCAAATGCACTGCCGTTATGGCTTAATGTCAACTTCGGTAAGATAAATAGGGTTAATTAACTTAAATATTTGATGATAATGATTTGAAGGAACTCAATACCGACTGCCTTATGTGTATATAAAAGAAAATCGACTTTATACCTGAATATAAGATTGCCGAATTCTTCAAACGCACTGCCGTTATGGCTTTATGTCAACTTCGGTAAGATGAAGGAAGCTAATTAACTTAAATATTTTATGTTGATGATTTGAAGCAACTCAATATCGACTGCTAAGTGTGTATATACAAGAAAAACGACTTTATACCTGAGTATAAGATATTCGAATTCTTCCAAATGCACCGCCGTTATGGCTTTACGTCAACTTCATCAAGATGAAGAGGTTTAATTGACTTAAATATGATAAACTAATGATTTAAAGCAACTCAATATCGACTGGTAAATGTGTATATACAAGAAAATCGACTTTATACCTGAATGTAAGATTGCCGAATTCTTCAAATGCACTGCCGTAAGGGCTTTATGTCAACTTCGGTAAGATAAATTAGGCTAATTAACTTAAATATTTGATGTTAATGATTTGAAGCAACTCAATATCGACTGCTGAGTGTGTATATACAACAAAACCGAATTTACACCTGAACATAAGATTGTCGAAATCTTCCAAATGCACTGCCGTTATGGCTTTATGTCAACTTCGGTAAGATGAAGGAAGCTAATTAACTTAAATATTTGATGTTGATGATTTGAAGCAACTCAATATCGACTGCTAAATGTGTATATACAAGACAATCGCCTTTATATCTGAATATAAGATTGTCGAATTCTGCCAAATGCACGGTCGTTATGGCCTTATGTCAATTTCGGTAAAATCAAGAAGGTTAATTAACTTAAATATTTGATGTTAATGATTTGAAGCAACTCAATACCGACCACTTAATGTGTATGTACAAGAAAACCGACTTTATACCTGAATATAAGATTGTCGAAATCTTCCAAATGCTCTGCCGTTATGGCTTTGTGTCAACTTCGGTAAGATGAAGGAAGCTACATAACTTAAATATTTGATGTTGATGATTTGAAGCAACTCAATATCGACTGCTAAATGTGTATATACAAGAAAATCGCCTTTATACCTGAATATAAGATTGTCTAATTCTTCCAAATGCACTGCCGTTATGTCTCTGTGTCAACTTCGGTAAGATGAAGGAAGCTAAATAACTTAAATATTTGATGTTAATGATTTGAGGCATATTAATATCGACAGCTAAGTGTGTATATAAAAGAAAAATGACTTTATACCTGAATATAAGATTGTCGAATTCTTCCAAATGCACTGCCGTTATGGCTTTATATCAGCTTCAGAAAGATGAAGAAGGTTAATTAACTTAAATATTTGATGTTAATGATTTGAGGCAAATTAATATCGACAGCTAAGTGTGTATATAAAAGAAAAACGACTTTATACCTGATTATAAGATTGTCGAATTCTTCCAAATGCACTGCCGTTATGGCTTTGTGTCAACTTCGGTAAGATGAAGGAAGCTAAATAACTTAAATATTTGATGTTGATGATTTGAAGCAACTCAATATCGACTGCTAAGTGTGTATATAAAAGAAAAACAACTTTATACCAGAATATAAGATTGTCGAATTCTTCCAAATGCACTGCCGTTATGGCTTTATGTCAGCTTCAGAAAGATGAAGAAGGTTAATTAACTTAAATATTTTATGTTAATGATTTGAGGCAAATTAATATCGACAGCTAAGTGTGTATATAAAAGAAAAACGACTTTATACCTGAATATAAGATTGTCGAATTCTTCCAAATGCACTGCCGTTATTACTTTGTGTCAGCTTCAGAAAGATGAAGAAGGTTAATTAACTTAAATATCTGATGTTAATGATTTGAAGCAAATCAATATCGACTGCTAAATGTGTATATACATGAAAATCAACTTTATACCTGAATATAAGATTGTCGAATTCTTCCAAATGCACTGCCGTTATGGCTTTATGTCAACTTCGGTAAGATGAGGAAGGTTAATTGACTTAAATATGTTAAAGTAATGATTTAAAGCAACTCAATATCGACTGCCAAATGTGTATATATGTACAAGAAAACCGACTTTATACCTGAATATAAGATTGTCGAATTCTTCCAAATGCACCGACGTTATGGCCTTATGTCAATTTCAGTAAAATGAAAAAGGTTAATTAACTTAAATATTTGATGTTAATGATTTGAAGCAACTCAATATCGACTGCTGAGTGTGTATATACAACAAAACCGACTTTACACCTGAACATAAAATTGTCGAAATCTTCCAAATGCACTGCCGTTATGGCTTTATGTCAACTTCGGTAAGATGAAGGAAGCTAATTAACTTAAATATTTGATGTTGATGATTTGAAGCAACTCAATATCGACTGCTAAATGTGCATATACAAGAAAATCGACTTTATACCTGAATTTAAAAATGTCGAATTCTTCAAATGCACTGCCGTTATGGCTTTATGTCAACTTCGGTAAGATGAAGGAAGCTAAATAACTTAAACATGTCAAACTAGTGATTTAAAGCAACTCAATATCGACTGCTAGATGTGCATATACAAGAAAATCGACTTTATTCCTGAATATAAGATTGTCGAATTCTTCCAAATGCACTGACGTTATGGCTTTATGTCAGCTTCGGTAAGATGAAGGAAGCTAAATAACTTAAATATTTGATGTTGATGATTTGAAGCAACTCAATATTGACTGCTAAGTGTGTATATAAAAGAAAACCGACATTATACTTGAACATAAGTTTGTCGAATTCTTCCAAATGCACTGCCGTTATGGCTTTATGTCAACTTCGGTAAGATGAAGAAGGTTAATTAACGTAAATATGTTAAACTAATGATTTAAAGCAACTCAATATCGAATGCTAAATGTGTATATACAAGAAAATTGTCTTTATACCTGAATATAAGATTGTCGAATTCTTCCAAATTCACTGCCGTTATGGCTTTATGTCAACTTCGGTAAGATGAAGGAAGCTAATTAACTTAAATTTTGAGTTAATTAACTTAAATGTTTGAAGCTTATAATTTAAGGCAACTCAATATCGACTGCTAAATGTGTATATACAAGAAAATCGACCTTATACCTGAATATAAGATTGTCGAATTCTTCCAAATGCACTGACGTTATGGCTTTATGTCAGCTTCGGTAAGATGAAGGAAGCTAAATAACTTAAATATTTGATGTTGATGATTTAAAGCAACTCAATATCGACTGCTAAGTGTGTATATAAAAGAAAAACGACATTATACTTGAACATAAGTTTGTCGAATTCTTCCAAATGCACTGCCGTTATGGCTTTATGTCAACTTCGGTAAGATGAAGAAGGTTAATTAACGTAAATATGTTAAACTAATGATTTAAAGCAACTCAATATCGACTGCTAAATGTGTATATACATGAAAATCAACTTTATATCTGAATATAAGATTGTCAAATTCTTCCAAATGCACTGCCGTTATGGCTTTATGTCAACTTCGGTAAGATGAAGAAGGTTATTTATCTTAAATGTGTGGAGCTAATGATTTAAGGCAACTCAATATCGACTGCTAATGTGTATATACAAGAAAACCGACTTTATACCTGAATATAAGATTGTCTAATTCTTCCAAAAGCACTGCCATTAAGGCTTTATGTCAACTTCGGTAAGATGAATAAGGCTAATTAACTTAAATATTTGATGTTAATGATTTGAAGCAAATTAATAAAGACAGCTAAGTGTGTATATACAAGAAAAGCGACTTTATACCTGAACATAAGATTGTCTAATTCTTCCAAATGCACTGCCGTTATGGCTTTGTGTCAACTTCGGTAAGATGAAGGAAGCTAAATTACTTAAATATTTGATGTTGATGATTTGAAGCAACTCAATATCGACTGCTAAGTGTGTATATAAAAGAAAAACGATTTTATAACTGAATATAAGATTGTCGAATTCTTCCAAATGCACTGCCGTTATGGCTTCATGTCAGCTTCAGAAAGATGAATAAGGTTAATTAACTTAAATATTTGATGTTAATGATTTGAGGCAAATTAATATCGACAGCTAAGTGTGTTCATACAAGAAAATGGACTTTATACCTGAATATAAGATTGTCGAATTCTTCCAAATGCACTGCCGTTATGGCTTTATGTCAGCTTCAGAAAGATGAAGAAGGTTAATTAACTTAAATGTTTGATGTTAATGATTTGAAGACACTCAATACCGACCGCTTAATGTGTATGTACAAGAAAACCGACTTTATACCTGAATATAAGATTGTCGAATTCTTCCAAATGCACTGACGTTATGGCTTTATGTCAGCTTCGGTAAGATGAAGGAAGCTAAATAACTTAAATATTTGATGTTGATGATTTGAAGCAACTCAATATCGACTGCTTAGTGTGTATTTAAAAGAAAAACGACATTATACTTGAACATAAGTTTGTCGAATTCTTCCAAATGCACTGCCGTTATGGCTTTATGTCAACTTCGGTAAGATGAGGAAGGTTAATTAACTTAAATATGGTAAACTAATGATTTAAGGCAATTCAATATCGACTGCTAAATGTGTATATACAAGAAAATCGACTTTATACCTGAATATAAGATTGTCGAATTTTTACAAATGCACTGCCGTTATGGCTTTATGTCAACTTCGGTAAGATGAAGAAGGTTAATTATCTTAAATGTGTGGAGCTAATGATTTAAGGCAACTCAATATCGACTGCTAATGTGTATATACAAGAAAACCGACTTTATACCTGAATATAAGATTGTCTAATTCTTCCAAAAGCACTGCCGTTAAGGCGTTAAGGCTTTATGTCAACTTCGGTAAGATAAAGAAGGTTAATTAACTTAAATATCTGATGTTAATGATTTGAAGCAAATCAATATCGACTGCTAAATGTGTATATACA
>NW_024395233.1:0-12135 GCF_016617805.1 Bactrocera tryoni | reverse complement strand
AACCGATATTCTTGCATTTAAACATTTAGAAATAGATATCAAGGTTCTTCAAATCATTAGCTTTGCATAATGAAGTTATTTAACTTTCTTCATCTTACTAAAGTTGACATAAAGCGATATCGGCAATGCATTAGGAAAATTCCACAATTTTACACTTTGGTATAAAAACGATTTCCTTGCATATACACATTTGGAAATCCATTACAAGTTTCTGCAAATCATTAACTTCGCATAGTAAAGTTAATTAACGTTCTTTATCTTACTAAATTTGACATAAAGCCATAACGGTAGTACATTTGGAAAAATTCCATAATTTTACAATTAGGTATGAAACCGATATTCTTGCATTTAAACATTTAGAAATAGATATCAAGGTTCTTCAAATCATTAGCTTTGCATAATGAAGTTATTTAACTTTCTTCATCTTACTAAAGTTGACATAAAGCGATATCGGCAATGCATTAGGAAAATTCCACAATTTTACACTTTGGTATAAAAACGATTTCCTTGCATATACACATTTGGAAATCCATATCAAGTTGCTTCAAATCATTAACTTTACTTATTAGAGTTATCTAACTTTCTTCATCTTACTGGAGTTGACATAACGCCATAACGGCAATGCATTTGGAAAAAGTCCACAATTTTACATTTAGGTATGAAACCGATTTTCTTGCATATACACATTTAGAAATCCATATCGAATTGCTTTAATTCATTATCTTCGCATATTAAAGTAAATTATCTTCCTTCATCTTATTAATGTTGACATAAATCTATAACGGAAGTGTATTTGGAAAAATTCCACAATTTTACATTTAGGTATAAAACCGATATTCGTGCATATACACATTTAGAAATCCATATCAAGTTTCTTAAAGTCATTAACTTTTCACATTTAAGTTAATTAACTTTCTTCATCTTACTCAAGTTGACATAAAGCCATAACGGCAGTGCATTTGGAAAAATTTCATAATTTTACATTTACGTATAAAACCGATTTCTTTGCATATACATTTAGAAATCCATATCAAGTTTTTTCAAATCATTAACTTTACATATTAAAGTTATTTAACCTTCTTCATCTTACTGGAGTTGACATAAAGCCATAACGGCAGTGCATTTGGTAAAACTCTACAATTTTACATTTAGGTATGAAACCGATTATCTTGCATATACACAGTTAGAAATCCATATCAAGTTGCTTCAAATCATAAACTTTACTTATTAAAGTTTATTAACTTTTTTCAACTTACTAAAGTTTATATAAAACTTTAACGGCAGTGCATTTGGAAAAATTCCACAATTTTACATTAAGGTATAAAACCGATTTTCATGCATATACACATTTAGAAATCGATATCAAGTGTCTTCAAATCATTAACTTTACATATTAAAGTTAATTAACTTTCTTCATCTTACTAAAGTAGACATAAAACTATAACGGCAGTGTATTTAGAAAAATTTCAAAATTGTACATTTTGGTATAAAATCGATTTTCTTTTATATACACAATTAGAAATTCATATCAAGTTGCTTCAAATCATTAACTTTACTTATTAAAGTTTATTAACTTTTTTCAACTTACTAAAGTTTATATAAAACCATAACGGCAGTGCATTTGGAAAAATTTCACAGTTTTATATTTAGGTATAAAACCGATATTCGTGCATATACACATTTAGAAATCCATATCAAGTTTCTTAAAATCATTAACTTTACACATTTAAGTTAATTAACTTTCTTCATCTTACTCAAGTTGACATAAAGCCATAACGGCAAAGCATTTGGAAAAATCTCATAATTTTACATTTACGTATAAAACCGATTTCCTTGCATATACATTTAGAAATCCATATCAAGTTTTTTCAAATCATTAACTTTACATATTAAAGTTATTTAACCTTCTTCATCTTACTGGAGTTGACATAAAGCCATAACGGCAGTGCATTTGGTAAAACTCTACAATTTTACATTAAGGTATAAAACTGATTTTCATGCATATACACATTTAGAAATCCATATCAAGTTGCTTCAAATCATTAACTTTACTTATTAAAGTTTATTAACTTTTTTCAACTTACTAAAGTTTATATAAAACCTTAACGGCAGTGCATTTGGATAAATTCCACAATTTTACATTAAGGTATAAAACCGATTTTCATGCATATACACATTTAGAAATCCATATCAAGTTGCTTCAAATCATTAACTTTACTTATTAAGGTTTATTAACTTTTTTCAACTTACTAAAGTTTATATAAAACCATAACGGCAGTGCATTTGGAAAAATTCCACAATTTTACATTAAGGTATAAAACCGATTTTCATGCATATACACATTTAGAAATCCATATCAAGTGTTTTCAAATCATTAACTTTACATATTAAAGTTAATTAACTTTCTTCATCTTACTAAAGTTGACATAAAACTATAACGGCAGTGTATTTAGAAAAATTTCAAAATTGTACATTTTGGTATAAAATCGATTTTCTTTTATATACACAATTAGAAATCCAAATCAAGTTGCTTCAAATCATTAACTTTACTTATTAAAGTTTATTAACTTTTTTCAACTTACTAAAGTTTATATAAAACCATAACGGCAGTGCATTTGGAAAAATTCCACAAATTTACATTAAGGTATAAAACCGATTTCCTTGCATATACACATTTAGAAATCTATATCAAGTTGCTTCAAATCATTAGCTTTACTTATTAAAGTTAATTAACTTTCATAATCTTACTAAAGTTGATATAAAACCTTAATGGCCGTGTATTTGGAAAAATTTCATAATTTTAAATTTACGTGTAAAACCGACTTCCTTGCATATACACATTTAGAAATCCATACCAAGTTTCTTCATATAATTAACTTTACATATTGAAGTTATTTAACTTTCTTCTTTTTACTGGAGTTGACATAACGCAATAATGGCAGTGCATTTGGAAAAAGTCCTTAATTTTATATCTAGGTATGAAACCGATTTTCTTGCATAAACACATTTAGAAATCCACATCGAATTGCTTCAAATCATTATCTTCGCATATTAAAGTTAATTATCTTACTTCATCTCACTAAAGTTGACATAAATCTATAAAGGCAGTGTATTTGGAAAAATTCCACAAGTTTACATTTAGGTATAAAACCGATTATCTTGTATGTACACATTTAGAAAGCCATATCAAGTCTCCTCAAATCATTAACTTTGCATAATGAAGTTATTTAACTTTCTTCATCTTACTAAAGTTGACATAAAGCCATAACGGCAGTGCATTTGGAAAAATTCCACAATTTTACATTTAGGTATAAAACCGATTTCCTTGCATATACATTTAGCATTCCATATCAAGTTTTTTCAAATCATTAACTTTACATATTAAAGTTATTTAACCTTCTTTATCTTACTGGAGTTGACATAACGCCATAACGGCAGTGCATTTGGGAAAAGGACGCAATTTTACATTTAGGTATGAAACCGATTTTCTTGCATATACACATTTAGAAATCCATATCGAATTGCTTTAAATCATTATCTTCGCATATTAAAGTTAATTATCTTCCTTCATCTTACTAAAGTTGACATAAATCTATAACGGCAGTGCATTTGGAAAAATTCCACAATTTTACATTTAGGTATAAAACCGATTTCCTTGCATATACATTTAGCATTCCATATCAAGTTTTTTCAAATCATTAACTTTACATATTAAAGTTATTTAACCTTCTTTATCTTACTGGAGTTGACATAACGCCATAACGGCAGTGCATTTGGGAAAAGGACGCAATTTTACATTTAGGTATGAAACCGATTTTCTTAAATATACACATTTAGAAATCCATATCGAATGGCTTCAAATTAATATCTTCGCATATTACAGCTAATTATCTTCCTTCATCTTTCTAAAGTTGACATAAATCTGTAACGACAGTGTATTTAGAAAAAATCCACAATTTTACATTTAGGTACGAAACCGATTTTCTTGCATATACACATTTAGAAATCCACATCGAATTGCTTCAAATCATTATCTTCGCATATTAAAGCTAATTATCTTCCTTCATCTTACTAAAGTTGACATAAATCTATAACGGCAGTGTATTTGGAAAAGTCCACAATTTGCATATACACATTTAGAAAACCATATCAAGTTTCCTCAAATCATCAACTTTGCATAATGAAGTTATTTAACTTTCTTCATCTTACTAAAGTTGACATAAAGCCATGATGGCAGTGCATTTGGAAAAATTCCACAATTTTACATTTAGGTATAAAACCGATTTCCTTTCATATACATTTAGAAATCCATATCAAGTTTTTTCAAATCATCAACTTTACATTTTAAAGTTATTTAACCTTCTTCATCTTACTGGATTTGACATAAAGCCATAACGGCAGTGCATTTGGAAAAGGGCCACAATTTTACATTTAGGTCTAAAATCGATTTTCTTGTTTATACGCATTTAGAAATCCATATCGAATTGCTTTAATTCATTATCTTCGCATATTAAAGTTAATTATCTTCCTTCATCTTACTAAAGTTGACATAAATCTATAACGGCAGTGTATTTGGAAAAATTCCACAATTTTACATTTAGGTATAAAACCTATATTCTTGCATATACATTTAGAAATCCATATCAAGTTTCTTCAAATCATTAACTTTACATATTTAAGTTAATTAACTTTCTTCATCTTACTAAAGTTGACATAAATGTATAACGGTAGTGCATTTGGAAAAATTCCACAATTTTACATTTAGGTATGAAACCGATTATCTTGCATATACACATTTAGAAATCCATATCGAATTGCTTCAAATTAATATCTTCGCATATTACAGCAAATTATCTTCCTTCATCTTTCTAAAGTTGACATAAATCTGTAACGACAGTGTATTTGGAAAAAATCCACAATTTTACATTTAGGTATAAAACCGATATTCTTACATATACACATTTAGAAATCCATTACAAGTTTCTTCAAATCATTAACTTTGCATAGTGAAGTTATTTAACTTTCTTCATCTTACTAAAGTTGACATAAAGCCATATCGGCAATGCATTTGGAAAAATTCCACAATTTTACATTTAGGTATAAAATCGATTTCCTTGTTTATACACATTTAGAAATCCATAAAAAAATGCTTCAAGTCATTAACTTTAATTATTAAAGTTTATTATCTTTTTTTAACTTACTAAAGTTTATTTTAAACCATAACGGCAGTGCATTTAGAAAAATTCCACAATTTTACATATGGGTATAAAACTGATTTCTTTGCATATACATTTAGAAATCCACATCGTATTGCTTCAAATCATTATCTTCGCATATTAAAGTTAATTATCTTCCTTCATCTTACTAAAGTTGACATAAATCTATAACGGCAGTGTATTTGGAAAAATTCCACAAATTTACATTTAGGTATAAAACCCATATTCTTGCATATAAACTTTTAGAAATCCATATCGAATTGCTTCAAATCAATATCTTTGCATATTAAAGCTAATTTCTTCCTTCATCTTACTAAAATTGACATTAACCCATAACGGCAGTGCATTTGGAAAAATTCCACAAGTTTACATTTGGGTATAAAACCGATTTTCTTGCATACACACATTTAGAAAGCCATATGAAGTTTCCTCAAATCATAAACTTTGCATAATGAAGTTATTTAACTTTCTTCATCTTACTAAAGTTGACATAAAGCCATAACGGCAGGGCATTTGGAAAAATTCCACAATTTTACATTTAGGTATAAAACCGATTTCCTTGCATATACATTTAGAAATCCATATCAAGTTTTTTCAAATCATTATCTTTACATATTAAAGTTATTAACCTTCCTCATCTTACTGGAGGTGACATAACGCCATAACGGCAGTGCATTTGGAAAAAGTCCACAATTTTACATTTAGGTATGAAACCGATTTTCTTGCATATACACATTCACAAATCCATATCGAATTGCTTTAAATCATTATCTTCGCATATTAAAGTTAATTATCTTCCTTCATCTTACTAAAGTTGACATAAATCTATAACGGCAGTGTATTTGGAAAAATTCCACAAATTTACATTTAGGTATAAAACCGATATTCTTGCATATAAACATTTAGAAATCCATATCAAGGTTCTTCAAATCATTAACTTTGCATAATGAAGTTATTTAACTTTCTTCATCTTACTAAAGTTGACATAAAGCCATATCAGCAATGCATTTGGAAAATTCCACAATTTTACACTTTGGTATAAAAACGATTTCCTTGCATATACACATTTGGAAATCCATATCAAGTTGCTTTAAATCATTAACTTTACTTATTAAAGTTATCTAACTTTCTTCATCTTACTGGAGTTGACATAACGCCATAACGGCAGTGCATTTGGAAAAAGTCCACAATTTTACATTTAGGTATGAAACCGATTTTCTTGCATATACACATTTAGAAATCCATATCGAATTGCTTTAATTCATTTTCTTCGCATATTAAAGTTAATTATCTTCCTTCATCTTATTAATGTTGACATAAATCTATAACGGCAGTGTATTTGGAAAAATTCCACAATTTTACATTTAGGTATAAAACCGATATTCTTGCATATACACATTCAGAAATCCATATCAAGTTTCTTCAAATCATTAACTTTACATATCTAAGTTAATTAACTTTCTTCATCTTACTCAAGTTAACATAAAGCCATAACGGCAGTGCATTTGGAAAAATTCTACAATTTTACATTTAGGTATAAAATCGATTTCTTTGCATATATGTACATTAAGAAATCCATATCAAGTTTTTTCAAATCATTAACTTCACATAATAAAATTATTTAACCTTCTTCATCTTACTGGAGTTGACATAAAGCCATAACGGCAGTGCATTTGGTAAAAGTCCACAATTTTACATTTAGGTATGAAACCGATTATCTTGCATATACACATTTAGAAATCCATTTCGAATTGCTTCAAATTAATATCTTCCCATATTAAAGTTAATTAACTTTCTTCATCTTACTAAAGTTGACATAAAACTATAACTATAACGGCAGTGCATTTGGAAAAATTCCACAATTTTACATTTAGGTATAAAACCGATTTCCTTGCATATACATTTAGAAATCCATATCAAGTTTCTTCAAGTCATTAACTTTACATATTTAAGTTAATTAACTTTCTTCATCTTACTAAAGTTGACATAAAGCCATAACGGCAGTGCATTTAGAAAAATTCCACAACTTTACATTTAGGTATAAAACCGATTTCTTTGCATATACATTTAGAAATCCATATCAAGTTTTTTCAAATCATTAACTTTACATATTTATATTAATTAACTTTCTTCATCTTACTAAAGTTGACATAAAGCCATAACGGCAGTGCATTTGGAAAAATTCCATAATTTTACATATAGGTATAAAACTGATTTCTTTGCATATACATTTGGAAATCCACATCGAATTGCTTCAAATCATTACCTTCACATATTAAAGTTATTTAAACTTCTTCATCTTACTGGAGTTGACATAAAGCCATAACGGCAGTGCATTTGGTAAAAGTCCACAATTTTACATTTAGGTATGAAACCGATTTTCTTGCAAATACACATTTAGAAATCCATATCGAATTGCTTCAAATCAATATCTTTGCACATTAAAGCTAATTTCTTCCTTCATCTTACTAAAATTGACATTAAGCCATAACGGCAGTGCATTTGGAAAAATTCCACAATTTTACATTTAGGTATAAAACCGATTTCCTTGCACATACATTTAGAAATCCACATCAAGTTTCTTCAACTCATTAACTTTACATATTTAAGTTAATTAACTTTCTTCATCTTACTAAAGTTGACATAAAGCCATAACGGCAGTGCATTTGGAAAAATACCATAATTTTACATATAGGTATAAAACTGATTTCTTTGCATATACATACATTTAGAAATCCACATCGAATTGCTTCAAATCATTATCTTCGCATATTAAAGTTAATTATCTTCCTTCATCTTACTAAAGTTGACATAAATCTATAACGGCAGTGTATTTGAAAAAATTCCACAAATTTACATTTAGGTATAAAACCGATATTCTTGCATATAAACTTTTAGAAATCCATATCGAATTGCTTCAAATCAATATCTTTGCATATTAAAGCTAATTTTTTCCTTCATCTTACTAAATTTGACATTAAGCCATAGCGGCAGTGCACTTGGAAAAATTCCACAAGTTTACATTTAGGTATAAAACCGATTTTCTTGCATACACACATTTAGAAAGCCATATGAAGTTTCCTCAAATCATAAACTTTGCATAATGAAGTTATTTAACTTTCTTCATCTTACTAAAGTTGACATAAAGCCATAACGGCAGGGCATTGGGAAAAATTCCACAATTTTACATTTAGGTATAAAACCGATTTCCTTGCATATACATTTAGAAATCCATATCAAGTTTTGTCAAATCATTAACTTTACATATTAAAGTTATTAACCTTCCTCATCTTACTGGAGGTGACATAACGCCATAACGGCAGTGCATTTGGAAAAAGTCAACAATTTTACATTTAGGTATGAAACCGATTTTCTTGCATATACACATTCAGAAATCCATATCGAATTGCCTTAAATCAATATCTTCGCATATTAAAGCTAATTATCTTCCTTCATCTTACTAAAGTTAACATAAATCTATAACGACAGTGTATTTGGAAAAATTCCACAAATTTACATTTAGGTATAAAACCGATATTCTTGCATACAAACATTTAGAAATCCATATCAAGGTTCTTCAAATCATTAACTTTGCATAATGAAGTTATTTAACTTTCTTCATCTTACTAAAGTTGACATAAAGCCATATCGGCAATGCATTTGGAAAAATTCCACAATTTTACATTTAGGTATAAAAACGATTTCCTTGCATATACACATGTGGAAATCCATATCAAGTTGCTTCAGATCATTAACTTTACTTATTAAAGTTATCTAACTTTCTTCATCTTACTGGAGTTGACATAACGCCATAACGGCATTGCATTTGGGAAAAGTCCACAATTTTATATTTAGG
The DNA here is from genome assembly GCF_016617805.1 of Bactrocera tryoni. Lineage (NCBI taxonomy): Eukaryota > Metazoa > Arthropoda > Insecta > Diptera > Tephritidae > Bactrocera > Bactrocera tryoni. Next base: position 3,063 of record NW_024395233.1, on the reverse strand, counting down.
TATGAAACCGATTTTCTTGAATATACACATTCAGAAATCCATATCGAATTGCTTCAAATCAATATCTTCGCATATTAAAGCTAATTATCTTCCTTCATCTTACTAAAGTTAACATAAATCTATAACGGCAGTGTATTTGGAAAAATTCCACAATTTTGCATTTAGATATAAAACCGATTTTCTCGCATATACACATTTAGAAAGCCATATCAAGTTTCTTCAAATCATTAGCTTTGCATAATGAAGTTATTTAACTTTCTTCATCTTACTAAAGTTGACATAAATCTATAACGGCAGTGTATTTGGAAAAATCCATAATTTTACATTTAGTTATAAAACCGATTTTTTCGCATATACACATTTAGAAATCCATAAAAAAATGCTTCAAATCATTAACTTTACTTATTAAAGTTTATTATCTTTTTTCAACTTACTAAAGTTTATATAAAACCATAACGGCAGTGCATTTGGAAAAATTCCACAATTTTACATTAAGGTATAAAACCGATTTCCTTGCATATACACATTTAGAAATCCATATCAAGTTTCTTTAAATCATTAACTTTACTTATTAAAGTTAATTAACTTTCTTCATCTTACTAAAGTTTATATAAAACCATAACGGCAGTGAATTTGGAAAAATTCCACAATTTTACCTTTAGGTATGAAACCGATTTTCTCCCATATATACATATAGAAATCCATAGGAAGTTGCTTCAAATCATTAACTTTACATATTAAAGTTAATTAACTTTCTTCATCTTACTAAAGTTGACATAAAACTATAACGGCAGTGTATTTAGAAAAATTTCAAAACTGTACATTTTGGTATAAAAACGATTTTCTTGTATATACACAATTAGAAATTCATAACAAGTTGCTTCAAATCATTAACTTTACTTCTTAAAGTTTATTAACTTTTTTCAACTTACTAAAGTTGATATAAAACCATAACGGCAGTGCATTTGGAAAAATTCCACAATTTTACATTAAGGTATAAAACCGATTTCCTTGTATATTCATTTAGAAATCCATATCAAGTTTTTTCAAATCATTAACTTTACATATCTAAGTTAATTAACTTTCTTCATCTTACTCAAGTTGACATAAAGCCATAACGGCAGTGCATTTGGAAAAATTCTACAATTTTACATTTAGGTATAAAACCGATTTTTTTGCATATACATTTAGAAATCCATATCAAGTTTTTTGAAATCATTAACTTTACATATTAAAGTAATTTAACCTTCTACATCTTACTGAAGTTGACATAAAGCTATAACGGCAGTGCATTTGGAAAAAGTGCACAATTTTACATTTAGGTATGAAACCGATTTTCTTGCATACACACATTTAGAAATCCATACCGAATTGCTTCAAATCAATATCTTTGCATATTAAAGCTAATTATCTTCCTTCATCTTACTAAAGTTGACACTAAGCCATAACGGCCGTGCATTTGGAAAAATTCTACAATTTTACATTTAGGTATAAAACCGATTTTTTTGCATATACATTTAGAAATCCATATCAAGTTTTTTCAAATCATTAACTTTACATATTAAAGTTATTTAACCTTCTTTATCTTACTGGAGTTGACATAAAGCCATAACGGCAGTGCATTTGGTAAAAGTCCACAATTTTACATTTAGGTATGAAACCGATTATCTTGCATATACATATTTAGAAATCCATATCGAATTGCTTCAAACTAATATCATCGCATATTAAAGCTAGTTATCTTCATTCATCTTACTAAAGTTGACATAAATCTATAACGACAGTGTATTTGGAAAAATTCCACAATTTTACATTCAGGTCTAAAACCGATATTCTTGCATATACACATTTAGAAATCCATTACAAGTTTCTTCAAATCATTAACTTTGCATAATGAAGTTATTTAACTTTCTTCATCTTACTAAAGTTGACATAAAGCCAAAACGGCAGTGCATTTGTAAAAACTCCATAATTTTACATTTAGGTATAAAACCGACTTTTTCGCATATACACGTTTAGAAATCCATAAAAAAATGCTTCAAATCATTAACTTTACTTATTAAAGTTTATTATCTTTTTTCAACTTACTAAAGTTTATATAAAACCATAACGGCAGTGCATTTGGAAAAATTCCACAATTTTACATTAAGGTATAAAACCGATTTCCTTACATATACACATTTAGAAATCTATGTCAAGTTGCTTCAAATCATTAGCTTTACTTATTAAAGTTAGTTAACTTTCATCATCTTACTAAAGTGTATATAAAAAAGCTTAACGGCCGTGTTTTTGGAAAAATTTCATAATTTTACATGTAGGTATAAAACTGATTTCCTTGCATATACATATTTAGAAATCCATATCAAGTTTCTTTAAATCATTAACTATACGTATTGAAGTTATTTAACCTTCTTCATCTTACTGGAGTTTACATAAAGCCATAACGGCTTTGCATTTGGTAAAAGTCCACAATTTTACATTTAGGTATGAAACCGATTATCTTGCATATACACATTTAGAAATCCATATCGAATTGCTTCAAATTAATATCATCGCATATTAAAGCTAATAATCTTCATTCGTCTTACTACAGTTGACATAAATCTATAACGACAGTGTATTTGGAAAAATTCCACAATTTTACATTCAGGTCTAAAAGCGATATTCTTGCATATACACATTTAGAAATCCATTACAAGTTTCTTCAAATCATTAGCTTTGCATAATGAAGTTATTTAACTTTCTTCATCTTACTAAAGTTGACATAAAGCCATATCGGCAATGCATTTGGAAAAATTCCACAATTTTACATTTAGGTATAAAAACGATTTCCTTGCATATACACATTTGGAAATCCATATCAAGTTGCTTCAAATCATTAGCTTTACTTATTAAACTTATCTAACATTCTTCATCTTACTAAAGTTGACATAAAGCCATAACGGCAGTGCATTTGGAAAAATTCCATAATTTTACATTTAGGTATAAAACCGATTTCCTTGCACATACATATTTGGAAATCCATATCAAGTTGCTTCAAATCACTAACTTTACTTTTTAAAG
>NW_024395232.1:0-5403 GCF_016617805.1 Bactrocera tryoni | reverse complement strand
ATTATCTTAAATATTTGATGATAATGATTTGAAGCAACTCAATATTGACTGCTAAATGTGTATATACATGAAAATCGACTTTATACCTGAATATAAGAATGTCGAATTCTTCCAAATGCACTGCCGTTATGGCTTTATGCCAACTTTAGCAAGATTTAGAGGGTTGATAATCTTAAATATTTGATGATAATGATTTGAAGCAACTCAATATTGACTGCTAAATGTGTATATACATGAAAATCGACTTTACACGTGAATATAAGACTGTCGAGTTTTTCCAAATGCACTGCCGTTATGGCTTTCTGTCAACTCTAGTAAGATGAAGAAGGTTAATTAACTTAAATGTGTTAAATTAGTGATTTAAGGCAACTCAATATCGACTAGTAAATGTGTATATACAAGAAAATCGACTTTATACCTGAATATAAGATTTTCGAATTCTTCCAAATGCACTGCCGTTATGGCTTTATGCCAACTTCAGCAAGATGAAGAAGGCTAGATATCTCAAATATGTTAAATTAATGATTTAAAGCGACTCCATATCGAGTTTTAAATGTGTATATACAAGAAAATCGAATTTATACCTGAAAATAAGAATGTCGAAATCTTCCAAATGTACTACCGTTATGGCTTAATGTCAACTTTAGCAAGATCTAGAAGGTTAATTATCTTAAATATTTGATGATAATGATTTGAAGCAACTCAATATTGACTGCTAAATGTGTATATACATGAAAATCGACTATATACCTGAATATAAGATTGTCGAATTCTTCCAAATGCACTGCCGTTATGGCTTTATGTGAACTTCAGCAAGATGAAGAAGGTTAATTAACTTAAATGTGTTAAATTAGTGATTTAAGGCAACACAATATCGACTAGAAAATCTGCATACACAAGAAAATCGACTTTATACCTAAATATAAGATTGTCGAATTCTTCCAAATGGACTGCCGTTATGGCCTTATGTCAACTTCAGCAAGATGAAGAAGGTTAATTATCTTAAATATTTGATGATAATGATTTGAAGCAACTCAATATTGACTGCTAAATGTGTATACACCAGAAAATCGACTTTATACCTGAATATAAGAATGTCGAATTCTTCCAAATGCACTGCCGTTATGGCTTTATGTCAACTTTAGCAAGATTTAGAAGGTTAATAATCTTAAATATTTGATGATAATGACTTGAAGCAACTCCATATCGAGTTTTAAATGTGTATATACAAGAAGATCGACCTTATACCTGAATATAAGATTGTCGAATTTTTCCAAATGCGCTGCCGTTATAGCTTTACGACAACTTCAGTAAGATGAAGAAAGTTAATTAACTTAAATTGTTGATGTTGATGACTTAAAGCAACTCATTATAGACTGCTAAATGTGTATATAGAAGAAAATCGAATTTATACCTGAATATAAGAATGTCGAGTTCTTCCAAATGCATGCCGTTATGGCTTAATGTCAAATTTAGCAAGATCTAGAAGGTTAATTATCTTAAATATTTGATGTTACTGATTTGAGGCAACTCAATATTGACTGCTAAATGTGTATATACAAGAAAATCGACTTTATACCTGAACATATGATTGTTGAAATCTTCCAAATGCACTGCCGTCATATCTAATGTCAACTTTAGCCAGATATAGAGGTTAATTAACTTAAATATGTGATGTTGATGACTTAAAGCAACTCAATATAGACTGCTAAATGTGGATATACAAGAAAATCGACTTTATACCTGAATATAAGAATGTCGAATTCTTGCAAATGCACTGCCGTTATGGTGTTATGCCAACTTCAGTAAGATGAAGAAGGCAAGTTAACCTAAATATGTTAAAATAATGATTTAAAGCAACTCCATATCGACTTTTAATTGTGTATATACAAGAAAATCGACTTTATACCTGAACATATGATTGTCGAAATCTTCCAAATGCACTGCCGTCATGTCTTAATGTCAACTTTAGCCAGATCTAGAACGTTAATTAACTTAAATATTGGATGTTAATGATTTGAAGCAACTCAATATCGACTGCTAAATGTGTATATACGAGAAAATCGACTTTATACCTGAATATAAGATTGTCGAATTCTTCCAAGTGCACTGCCGTTATGGCCTTATGTCAACTTCACCAAGATGAAGAAGGTTAATAATCTTAAATATTTGATGATAATGATTTGAAGCAACTCAATATTGACTGCTAAATGTGTATATACAAGAAAATCGACTTTATACCGAATATAAGATTTTCGAATTCTTCCAAATGCACTGCCGTTATGGCGTTGTGCCAACTTCAGTAAGATGAAGAAGGCAAGTTAACCTAAATATGTTAAAATAATGATTTAAACAACCCCATATCGAGTTTTAAATGTGTATATACAAGAAAATCGAATTTATACCTGAATATAAGAATGTCGAGTTCTTCCAAATGCACTGCCGTTATGGTGTTATGCCAACTTTAGCAAGATCTAGAAGGTTAATTAAATTAAATATTGGATGTTAATGATTTGAAGCAACTCAATATTGACTGCTAAATGTGTATATACATGAAAATCGACTTTATACCTGAATATAAGACTGTCGAGTTTTTCCAAATGCACTGCCGTTATGGCTTTCTGTCAACTCTAGTAAGATGAAGAAGGTTAATTAACTTAAATGTGTTAAATTAGTGATTTAAGGCAACTCAATATCGACTGCTAAATGTGTATACACAAGAAAATCGACTTTATACCTGAATATAAGATTGTCGAATTCTTCAAAATGCACTGCCGTTATGGCCTTATGTCAACTTCAGCAAGATGAAGTAGGTTAATTATCTTAAATATTTGATGATAATGATTTGAAGCAACTCAATATTGACTGCTAAATGTGTATATACATGAAAATCGACTTTATACCTGAATATAAGATTGTCGAATTCTTCCAAATGCACTGCCGTTATGGCTTTATGTGAACTTCAGCAAGATGAAGAAGGTTAATTAACTTAAATATTTGATGTTGATGACTTAAAGCAACTCATTATAGACTGCTAAATGTGTATATACAAGAAAATCGAATTTATACCTGAATATAAGAATGTCGAGTTCTTCCAAATGCACTGCCGTTATGGTGTTATGCCAACTTTAGCAAGATCTAGAAGGTTAATTAAATTAAATAATGGATGTTAATGATTTGAAGCAACTCAATATCGATTGCTAAATGTGTATATACAAGAAAATCGACTTTATACCTGAACATAAGGATGTCGAATTCTTCCAAATGCACTGCCGTCATGTCTTAATGTCAACTTAAGCCAGATATAGAAGGTTAATTAACTTAAATATTTGATGTTGATGATTTAAAGCAACTCATTATAGACTGCTAAATGTGTATATACAAGAAAATCGAATTTATACCTGAATATAAGAATGTCGAGTTCTTCCAAATGCACTGCCGTTATGGCTTAATGTCAAATTTAGCAAGCTCTAGAAGGTTAATTAACTTAAATATTGGATGTTAATGATTTGAAGCAACTCTATATCGACTGCTAAATGTGTATATACAAAAAAATCGACTTTATACCTGAACATAAGGATGTCGAATTCTTCCAAATGCACTGCCGTTATGGTGTTATGCCAACTTCAGTAAGATGAAGAAGGCAAGTTAACCTAAATATGTTAAATTAACTAATTAACTTAAATATTTGATGTTAATGATTTAAGGCAACTCAATATCGATTGCTAAGTATGTATATACAAGAAAATCGACTTTGTACCTGAATATAAGGTTGTCTAATTCTTTTAAATACACTGCCGTTATTGCGTTATGTCAACTTCAGTAAGATGAAGAAGGTTAATTAACTTAAATGTGTTAAATTAGTAATTTAAGGCAACTCATTATCGACTAGTAAATGTGTATACACAAGAAAATCGACTTTATACCTGAATATAAGAATGTCGAATTCTTCCAAATGCACTGCCGTTATGGTGTTATGCCAACTTCAGTAAGATGAAGAAGGCAAGTTAACCTAAATATGTTAAAATAATGATTTAAAGCAACTCCATATCGACTTTTAAATGTGTATATACAAGAAAATCGACTTTATACCTGAACATATGATTGTCGAAATCTTCCAAATGCACTGCCGTCATGTCTTAATGTCAACTTTAGCCAGATCTAGAACGTTAATTAACTTAAATATTGGATGTTAATGATTTGAAGCAACTCAATATCGACTGCTAAATGTGTATATACAAGAAAATCGACTTTATACCTGAACATAAGGATGTCGAATTCTTCCAAATGCACTGCCGTTATGGTGTTATGCCAACTTCGGTAAGATGAGTAAGGAAAGTTAACTTAAATATGTTAAATTAACTAATTAACTTAAATATTTGATGTTAATGATTTAAGGCAACTCAATATCGATAGCTAAATGTGTATATAATAGAAAATCGATTTTACACCTGATTATAAGGTTGTCGAATTCTTCCAAATGCACTGCCGTTATGGCGTTATGTCAACTTCAGTAAGATGAAGAAGGTTAATTAACTTAAATGTGTTAAATTAGTGATTTAAGGCAACTCAATATCGACTAGTAAATGTGTATATACAAGAAAACCGACTTTATACCTGAATATAAGATTTTCGAACTCTTCCAAATGCACTGCCGTTATGGCTTTATGCCAACTTCAGCAAGATGAAGAAGGCTAGGTATCTTAAATATGTTAAATTAATGATTTAAAGCAACTCCATATCGAGTTTTAAATGTGTATATACAAGAAAATCGACTTTATACCTGAACATATGATTGTCGAAATCTTCCAAATGCACTGCCGTCATGTCTTAATGTCAACTTTAGCCAGATATAGAAGGTTAATTAACTTAAATATTTGATGATAATGATTTGAAGCAACTTAATATTGACTGCTAAATGTGTATATACAAGAAAATCGACTTTATACCTGAATATAAGATTGTCGAATCCTTCCAAGTGCACTGCCGTTATGGCTTTATGTCAACTTTAGTAAGATGAAGAAGGCTAGTGAACTTAAATATCTTAACTTAATGATTTAAAGCAACTCCATATCGACTTCTAAATGTGTATGTACAAGAAAATCGACTTTATACCTGAATATAAGATTGTCGAGTTTTTCCAAATGCACTGCCGTTATGGCTTTATGTCAACTTCAGTAAGATGAAGAAGGTTAATTAACTTAAATGTCTTAAATTAGTAATTTAAGGCAACTCAATATCGACTAGTAAATGTGTATACACAAGAAAATCGACTTTATACCTGAATATAAGATTTTCGAATTCTTCCAAATGCACTGCCGTTATGGCGTTATGTCAACTTCAGCAAGATGAAGTAGGTTAATTATCTTAAATATTTGATGATAATGATTTGAAGCAACTCAA
>NW_024395231.1:0-24858 GCF_016617805.1 Bactrocera tryoni | reverse complement strand
TAAGTATATATTATACAAGAAAATCGACTTTATACCTGAATATAAGATTGTCGAATTCTTCCAAATGCACTGCCACTATGGCTTTATGTCAGCTTCAGCAAGTTGAAAAAGGTTAATTAATTTAAATATTTGATGATAATGATACCAAGCAACTCAGTATCGCCTGCTAAATGTGTATATACAAGAAAATGGACTTCATACCTGAATATAAATATGTTGAATTTTTCCAAATGCACTGCCGTTATGGCCTTACGTCGACTTCAGTAAGATGAAGAATGTTAATTAACCTAAATTTGTTACAATAATGATTTGAAGCAAGCCAATGTCAACTGCTTAATGTGTATATAAAAGAAAATCGACTTTATACGTGAATATAAGATTATCGACTTCTTCCAAATGCACTGCCGTTATGGCTCTATGTCATTTTCTGTAAAATGAAGAAGGTTAGTTACCTTAAATATTTGATGCTAATGATTTGAAGCAACTCATTATCGCCGGCTAAATGCATATATACAAGAAAATCGACTTTATACCCAAATATAGGATTGTCGAATTCTTCAGAATGCACTGCGGTTATGGCTTTATGTCAACTTCAGCAAGATGAAGTAGGTTTGTTCTTTTAAATATTTGATGTTAGTGATTTAAAGCAACTCAATATCGACTGTTAAATGTGTATATACAAGAAAATCGACTTTATACCTGAATACAAGATTGTCAAATTCTTCCAAATTCACTGCCGTTATGGCTTTATGTCAACTTCGGTAAGATGAAGAAGGCTAATTAACTTAAATATGTTACACTTATGATTTGAAGCAAATCAATATCGACTGCTAAATATGTATAAATTATACAAGAAAATCGACTTTATACCTGAATATAAGGATGTCGAGTTCTTCCAAACGCACTGCCGTTATGGCTTAACGTCGGCTTCACTAAGATGAAGAAGGTTTATTAACTTAAATGTGTCAAAATAATGATTTGAAGCAACTCAATGTGGACTGCTAAATATGTATATATTAAACAATAAAATCGACTTTATGCCTGAATATAAAATTGTCGAATTCTTCCAAATGCACTGCCGTTATGGCTTAACGTCGGCTTCACTAAGATGAAGAAGGTTTATTAACTTAAACATGTTAAAATAATGAATTAAAGCAACTCAATATCGACTGCTAAATATGTATATATTATACAAGAAAATCGACTTTATGCCTGAATATAAGATTGTCGAATTCTCCCAACTGCACTGCCGTTATGGCTTTATGTCAATTTCAGCAAGCTGAAAAAGGTTAATTAACTTAATTATTTGATGATAATGATATCATGCAATTCAGTATCGACTGCCAAATGTGTATATACAAGAAAATGGACTTTATACCTGAATATAAGATTGTCGAATTTTCTAAATTCACTGCCGTAAAGGCTTTATGTCAACTTCAGTAAGATGAAGAAGGTTTATTAACTTAAATGTGTTCTTCACTAAGATGAAGAAGGTTTATTAACTTAAATGTGTCAAAATAATGATTTGAAGCCACTCAATATCGACGGCTAAAAATGTATATATTATACAAGAAAATCGAATTTATACATGAATATAGGATTGTCGAGCTCTTCCAAATATACTGCCGTTATGGCTTAACGTCGGTTTCACTAAGATGAAGAAGGTTTATCAACTTAAATGTGTTAAAATAATGATTTGAAGCAACTCAATATCGACGGCTAAATAAGTATATATTATACAAGAAAATCGACTTTATACCTGAACATAAGATTGTCGAGTTCTTCCAAATGCACTGCCGTTATGGCTTAACGTCGGCTTCACTAAATAAAAGAAAGTTTATTTACTTAAATGTATTAAAATAATGATTTGAAGCGACTCAATATCGACTGCTAAATATGTATATATTATACAAGAAAATCGACTTTAATCCTGAATATAAGATTGTCGAATTCTCCCAAATGCACTGCCGTTATGGCTTTATGTCAATTTCAGCAAGTTGAAAAAGGTTAATTAACTTAATTAATTGATGACAATGATATCATGCAACTCAGTATCGACTGCCAAATGTGTATATACAAGAAAATGGACTTTATACCTGAATATAAGATAATCGAATTTTCCAAATTCACTGCCGTTATGGCTTTATGTCAACTTCAGTAAGATGAAGAAGGTTTACTAACTTAAATGTGTTAAAATAATGATTTGAAGCAACTCAATATCGACGGCTAAAAATGTATATATTATACAAGAAAATCGAATTTATACCTGAATATAAGATTGTCGAGTTCTTCCAAATATACTGCCGTTATGGCTTAACGTCGGCTTCACTAAGATGAAGAAGGTTTATTAACTTAAATGTATTAAAATAATGATTTGAAGCAACTCAATATCGACGGCTAAATATGTATATATTATACAAGAAAATCGACTTTATACCTGAATATAAGATTGCCGAGTTCTTCCAAATGCACTGCCGTTATGGCTTAACGTCGGCTTCACTAAGATTAAGAAAGTTTATTTTCTTAAATGTATTAAAATAATGATTTGAAGCGACTCAATATCGACTGCTAAGTATGTATATATTATACAAAAAAATCGACTTTAATCCTGAATATAAGATTGTTGAATTCTCCCAAATGCACTGCCGTTATGGCTTTATGTCAATTTCAGCAATCCGAAAAAGGTTAATTAACTTAATTAATTGATGACAATGATATCATGCAACTCAGTATCGACTACCAAATATGTATATACAAGAAAATGGACTTTATACCTGAATATAAGATTGTCGAATTTTCCAAATTCACTGCCGTGATGGCTTTATGTCAACTTCAGTATGATGAAAAAGGTTAATTAACTTAAATTTGTTGCATTAATGACTTGAAGCAAATCAATACCGATTGTTAAAAATATGTATACAAAAAAATCGACTCTATACCTGAATATAAGATTGTCGATTTCTTCCAAATGCACTGCCGTTATGGCTTTACGTCGACTTCACTAAGATGAAGAAGGTTTATTAACTTCAATATGTTAAAATAATGATTTGAAGCAACTCAATATCGACTGCTAAATATGTATATATTATACAAGAAAATCGACTATATGCCTGAATATAAGATTGTCGAATTCTCCGAAATGCACTGCCGTTATGGCTTTATGTCAACTTCAGCAAGTTGAAAAAGGTTAATTAATTTAAATATTTGATGATAATGATGTGAAGCAACTCAATATCGACTGCTTAATTTGTATATACAAGAAAATCGACATTATACCTGAATATAAGATTGTAAAATTCTTGCAAATGCACTGCCGTTATCGCTTTATGTCAACTACGATAAGATGTAAATTGCTAAATAACTTAATTAAGTTACATTAATGATTTGAAGCAAATCAATACCGATTGCTAAAAATGTGTATACAAGAAAATCGACTCTATACCTGAATATAAGATTGTCGAATTCTTCCAAATGCACTGCCGTTATGGCTTTACGTCGGTTTCAGTAAGATGAAAAAGGTTTATTAACTTAAATATGTGAGTATGATTATTTGGAGCAACTCAATAACGACTGTTAAATGTGTATATACAAGAAAATCGACTTTATACCTTAATATAAGATTGTAAAATTCTTCCAAATTCACTGCCTTTATGGCTTTATGTCAACTTCAGCAAGTTGAAAAAGGTTAATTAACTTAATTATTTGATCATAATGATATCATGCAACTGAGTATCCATTGCCAAATGTGTATATACAAGAAAATGGACTTTATACCTGAATACAAGATTGTCGAATTTTCCAAATTCACTGCCGTTATGGCTTTATGTCAACTTCAGTATGATGAAAAAGGTTAATTAACTTAAATTTGTTACATTAATGACTTGAAGCAAATCAATACCGATTGCTAAAAATATGTATACAAGAAAATCGACTCTATACCTGAATATAAGTTTGTCGATTTCTTCCAAATGCACTGCCGTTATGGCTTTACGTCGACTTCAGTAAGATGAAGAAGGTTTATTAATTTAAATGTGTTAAAAAAATGATTTGAAGCAACTCAATATCGACGGCTAAATATGTATATATTATACAAGAAAATCGACTTTATGCCTGAATATAAGATTGTCGAATTCTCCCAAATGCACTGCCGTTATGGCTTTAAGTCAACTTCAGCAAGTTGAAAAAGGTTAATTAACTTAATTATTTGATGATAATGATATCATGCAACTGAGTATCCATTGCCAAATGTGTATATACAAGAAAATGGACTTTATACCTGAATATAAGATTGTCGAATTTTCCAAATTCACTGCCGTTATGGCTTTATGTCAACTTCAGTATGATGAAAAAGGTTAACTAACTTAAATTTGTTACATTAATGACTTGAAGCAAATCAATACCGATTGCTAAAAATATGTATACAAAAGAATCGACTCTATACCTGAATATAAGATTGTCGAATTTTCCAAATTCACTGCCGTGATGGCTTTATGTCAACTTCAGTATGATGAAAAAGGTTAATTAACTTAAATTTGTGACATTAATGACTTGAAGCAAATCAATACCGATTGTTAAAAATATGTATTCAAAAAAATCGACTCTATACCTGAATATAAGATTGTCGATTTCTTCCAAAAGCACTGCCGTTATGGCTTTACGTCGACTTCACTAAGATGAAGAAGGTTTATTAACTTCAATGTGTTAAAATAATGATTTGAAGCAACTCAATATCGACTGCTAAATGTGTATATACAAGAAAATCGACTATATGCCTGAATATAAGATTGTCGAATTCTCCGAAATGCACTGCCGTTATGGCTTTATGTCAAATTCAACAAGTTGAAAAAAGGTAAATTAATTTAAATATTTGATGATAATGAGTTGAAGCAGTTATGGCTTTATGTCAATTTCAGTAAGATGAAGAAGGTTAGTTAACTTAAATATATTACATTAATGATTTAAAGCAAATCAATACCTATTGCTAAAAATATGTATACAAGAAAATCGACTTTATACCTGAATATAAGATTGTCGAATTCTTCCAAATGCACTGCCGTTATGGCTTTATGTCAATTTCAGTAAGATGAAGAAGGTTAGTTAACTTTAATATATTACATTAATGATTTAAAGCAAACTAATGTCGATTGCTAAATATGTATATACAAGAAAATCGACTTTATACCTGAATATAAGATTGCCGATTTCTTCCAAGTTCACTGCCGTTTTGGCTTTATGTTAACTTTCAGTAGGATGAAAAAAGTTTATTCACTGAAATGTGTTAAATTTATGTTTTGAGGCAACCCAATATCGACTGCTAAATATGTATATACAAGAAAATCGACTTTATACCTGACTATAAGATTGTCGAATTTTTCCAACTGCACTGCCGTTGTGGCTATATGTCAACTTTGGTAAGATGAAGAAGGTTAATTATCCTAAATATATGACATTAATGATTTAAAGCAAATTAATGTTGATTGCTAAATATGTGTATACAAGAAAATCGACTTGATACCTGAATATAAGATTGTCGAATTCTTCCAAAGGCACTGCCGTTATGGCTTTATGTCAACTTCAGTAAGATGAAGAAGGTTAGTTAACTTAAATATGTTACATTAATGATTTAAAGCAAATCATTATCGATTGCTAAATATGTATATACAAGAAAATCGACTTTATACATGAACATAAGATTATCGAATTTTTCCAAATGCACTGCTGTTATGGCTTTATGTCAACTTCGGTAAGATGAAGAAGATTAATTATCATAAATATGTTACATTAATGATTCATAGTAAATCAATGTCGATTGCTAAATATGTATATACAAGAAAATCGACTTTATACCTGTATATAAGATTGTCGAATTCTTCCAAATGCACTGCCGTTATGGCTTTATGTCAACTTCAGTAAGATGAAGAAGGTTAGTTAACTTAAATATGTTACATTAGTGATTTAAAGCAAATCAATACCGATTGCTAAAAATGTGTATACAAGAAAATCGACACTATACCTGAATATAAGATTGTCGAATTCTTCCAAATGCACTGCCGTTATGGCTTTATGTCAACTTCAGTAAGATGAAGAAGGTTAGTTAACTTAAATATATTACATTAATGATTTAAAGCAAATTAATGTCGATTGCTAAATATGTATATACAAGAAAATCGACTTTATGCCTGAATATAAGATTGTCGAATTCTTGCAAATGCACTGCCGTTATCGCTTTATGTCAACTACGATAAGATGTAAATTGCTAAATAACTTAATTAAGTTACATTAATGACTTAAGTCAAATCAATATCGACTTCTAAATATGTGTATACAAGAAAATCGACTTTATACCCGAATATAAGATTGTCGAATTCGTCCAAACGCACTGCCGTTATGGCTTTATGTCAACTTCGGTAAGATGAAGAAGGCTTATTAACTTAAATATGTTACATTAATGATTTGAAGCAAACCAATACCGATTGCTAAAAATGTGTATACAAGAAAATCGACTCTATACCTGAATATAAGATTTTCGAATTCTTCCAAATGCACTGCCGTTATGGCTTTACGTCGGCTTTAGTAAGATGAAAAAGGTTTATTAACTTAAATATGTGAGTGTGATTATTTGGAGCAACTCAATACCGACTGCTTAATGTGTATATACAAGAAAATCGACTTTATACCTGAAGATAAGATTGTCGATTTCTTCCAAATGCACTGCCGTTATGGCTTTACGTCAACTTCAGCAAGATGAAGAAAGTTAATTCTTTTAGATATTTGACGTTAGTGATTTGAAGCAACTCAATAACGACTGTTAAATGTGTATATACAAGAAAATCGACTTTATACCTTAATATAAGATTGTCAAATTCTTCCAAATTCACTGCCTTTATGGCTTTATGTCAACTTCGGTAAGATGAAGAAGGCCAATTAACTTAAATTTGTTACATTAATGATTTGAAGCAAATCAATACCGATTGCTAAAAATGTGTATACAAGAAAATCGACTTTATACCTGAACATAACATTTTCGAATTCTTCCAAATGGACTGCCGTTATGGCTTTACGTCGGCTTCAGTAAGATGAAAAAGGTTTATTAACTTAAATATGTGAGTATGATTATTTGGAGCAACTCAATACCGACTGTTAAATGTGTATATACAAGAAAATCGACTTTATACCTTAATATAAGATTGTCAAATTCTTCCAAATTCACTGCCTTTATGGCTTTATGTCAACTTCAGCAAGCTGAAAATGGTTAATTAACTTAATTAATTGATGACAATGATATCATGCAACTCAGTATCGACTACCAAATATGTATATACAAGAAAATGGACTTTATACCTGAATATAAGATTGTCGAATTTTCCAAATTCACTGCCGTTATGGCTTTATGTCAACTTCAGTGTGATGAAAAAGGTTAATTAACTTAAATTTGTTACATTAATGACTTGAAGCAAATCAATACCGATTGCTAAAAATATGTATACAAAAAAATCGACTCTATACCTGAATATAAGATTGTCGAATTTTCCAAATTCACTGCCGTGATGGCTTTATGTCAACTTCAGTATGATGAAAAAGGTTAATTAACTTAAATTTGTTACATTAATGACTTGAAGCAAATCAATACCGATTGTTAAAAATATGTATTCAAAAAAATCGACTCTATACCTGAATATAAGATTGACATTAATGATTTAAAGCAAATTAATGTTGATTGCTAAATATGTGTATACAAGAAAATCGACTTGATACCTGAATATAAGATTGTCGAATTCTTGCAAATGCACTGCCGTTATCGCTTTATGTCAACTACGATAAGATGTAAATTGCTAAATAACTTAATTAAGTTACATTAATGACTTAAATCAAACCAATATCGACTTCTAAATATGTGTATACAAGAAAATCGACTTTATACCCGAATATAAGATTGTCGAATTCTTCCAAATGCACTGCCGTTATGGCTTTACGTCGGCTTCAGTAAGATGAAAGAGGTTTATTAACTTAAATATGTGAGTATGATTATTTGGAGCAACTCAATACCGACTGTTAAATGTGTATATACAAGAAAATCGACTTTATACCTTAATATAAGATTGTCAAATTCGTCCAAATTCACTGCCTTTATGGCTTTATGTCAACTTCAGCAAGCTGAAAATGGTTAATTAACTTAATTATTTGATGATAATGATATCATGCAATTCAGTATCGACTGCCAAATGTGTATATACAAGAAAATGGACTTTATACCTGAATATAAGATTGTCGATTTCTTCCAAATGCACTGCCGTTATGGCTTTACGTCGACTTCAGTAAGATGAAGAAGGTTTATTAACTTAAATGTGTTAAAATAATGATTTGAAGCAACTCAATATCGACGGCTAAATATGTATATATTATACAAGAAAATCGAATTTATACCTGAATATAAGATTGTCGAGTTCTTCCAAATGCACTGCCCTTATGACTTTATGTCAACTTCAGCAAGTTGAAAAAGGTTAATTTATTTAAATATTTGATGATAATGATTTGAAGCAACTCAATAACGACCGTTAAATGTGTATATACAAGAAAATCGACTTTATACCTTAATATAAGATGGTCGAATTCTTCCAAATTCACTGCCTTTATGGCTTCATGTCAACTTCGGTAAGATGAAGAAGGCCAATTAACTTAAATGTGTTACATTAATGATTTGAAGCAAATCAATACCGATTGCTAAAAATATGTGTACAAAAAATCGACTCTATACCTGAACATAAGGATGTCGAGTTCTTCCAAATGCACTGCCGTTATGGCTTTACGTCGACTTCACTAAGATGAAGAGGGTTTATTAACTTAAATGTGTTAAAATAATGATTTGAAGCAACTCAATATCGACTGCTAAATGTGTATGTATATATTATACTAGAAAATCGACTTTATGCCTGAATATAAGATTGTCAAATTCTCCGAAATGCACTGCCGTTATGGCTTTGCGTCGACTTCAGTAAGATGAAGAAGGTTAATTAACCTAAATTTGTTACAATAATGATTTGAAGCAAGTCAGTGTCGACTGCTTAATGTGTATATAAAAGAAAATCGACTTTATACCTGAATATACGATTATCGACTTCTTCCAAATGCACTGCCGTTATGGCTCTATGTCATTTTCTGTAAAATGAAGAAGGTTAATTAACTTAAATATTTGATGTTATTGATTTGAAGCAACTCAATATCGACTGATAAATGCGTATATACAAGAAAATCGACTTTATACCCAAATATAATATTGTCGAATTCTTCCAAATGCACTGCCGTTATGGCTTTATGTCAACTTCAGCAAGATGAAGAAGGTTAATTCTTTTAAATATTTGACGTTAGTGATTTGAGGCAACTCAATATCGACTGTTAAATGTGTTTATAGAAGAAAATCCACTTTATACCCGAATATAAGATTGTCAAATTCTTCCAAATTCACTGTCAACTTTGGTAGGATGAAGAAGGCTAATTACTTAAATATGTTACATTAATGATTTGAAGAAAATCCATGGCGTCTGCTTAATGTGTATATAAAAGAAAATCGACTTTATACCTGAATATAAGATTATCGACTTCTTACAAATGCAATTCCGTTATGGCTCTATGTCAACTTCTGTAAAATGAAGAAGGTTAATTAACTTAAATATTTGATGGTAATGATTAGAAGCAACTCAATATCGACTGCTAATTGGGTATACAATAAAATCGACTTTATACCTGAATATAAGATTTGTCGAATTCTTCCAAATGCACTGCCGTTATGGCTTTATACCAACTTCAGTAAGATGAAGAAAGTTAATCAACTTAAATATACAAGAAAATCGACTTTATACCTGACTATAACAATGTCGAATTCTTCCAAATGCACTGCCGTTATGGCTTTATCTCAACTTCAGTAAAATGAAGAAAATTAGTTAATTTAAATGTGTGAGTATAATGATTTGAAGCAACTCAATACCGAGTGCTTAATATGTATATACAAGAAAATCGACTTTATACCTGAATATAAGATTATCGACTTCTTCCAAATGCACTGAGGTTATTGCTCTATGTCAACTTCTGTAAAATGAAGAAGGTTAAGTAATTTAAATATTTGATGCTAATGGTTTAAGGCAACTTAATATCGACTGCTAAATGCGTATATACAATAAAATCGACTTTATATCTGAATATAAGATTGTCGAATTCTTCCAAATGCACTGAGGTTATGGCTCTATGTCAACTTCTGTAAAATGAAGAAGGTTAAGTAATTTAAATATTTGATGCTAATGGTTTAAAGCAAACCAATATTGACTGCAAAACGTGTATATACAAGAAAATCGACTTTATTCCTGAATACAAGTTTGTCGAATTTTTCCAAGTGCACTGCCGTTATGGCTTTATGCAGACTTCGGTAAAATGAAGAAGGCTTATTAACTTAAATATTTATACTATTGATTTGAAGCAACTCAATATCGACTGCTAAATGTGTATACACAAGAAAATTGACTCTATACCTGAATATAGAATGTCGAACTGTTCCAAATTCACTGCCGTTGTGGCCTTATGCCAAATTCAGTAAGATGAAGAAGGTTAATTAATTTAAATATTTGATGACAATGATATGAAGCAACTCAATATCGACTGCTAGATGTGTATACACAAAACATGGACTTTATACCTGAACATAAAATTGTCGAATTTTTCCAAATGCACTGCCGTTATGGCTTTATGTCAACTTCAGTAAGATGAAGATTGCTAATTAACTTAAATATGTTACATTAATGATTTGAAGCAAATCAATACCGATTGCTAAAAAAGTGTATACATGAAAATCGACTCTATACCAGAATATAAGATTGTCGAATTCTTCCAAATGCACTGCCATTATGGCTTTATGTCGACATCAGTAAGATGAATAAAGTTTACTAACTTAAGTGTGATAAAATAGTGATTTGAAGCAACTCAATATTGACTGCTAAATAAGTATATATTATACAAGAAAATCGACTTTATACCTGAATATAAGATTGCCGATTTCTTCCAAATGCACTGCCGTTATGGCTTTATGTCAACTTCAGCAAGTTGAAAAAGGTTAATTAATTTAAATATTTGATGATAATGATTTGAAGCAACTCAATAACGACTGCTAAATGTGCATATACAAGAAAATCGACTTTATGCCTTAATATAAGATGGTCGAATTCTTCCAAATTCACTGCCTTTATGGCTTTATGTCAACTTCCGTAAGATGAAGAAGGCCAATTAACTTAAATATGTTACATTAATGATTTGAAGCAAATCAATATCGATTGCTAAAAATGTGTATACAAGAAAATCGACTCTATACCAGAATATAAGATTGTCGAATTCTTCCAAATGCACTGTTGTTATGGCTTTATGTCGACATCAGTAAGATGAATAAAGTTTACTAACTTAAGTGTGATAAAATAGTGATTTGAAGCAAATCAATATCGACTGCTAAATATGTATATATTATACAAGAAAATCGACTTTATACCTGAATATAAGGATGTCGAGTTCTTCCAAATGCACTGCCGTTATGGCCTAACGTCGGCTTCACTAAGATGAAGAAGGTTTATTTACTTAAATATGTTAAAATAATGATTTGAAGCAACTCAATATCGACGGCTAAATATGTATATATTATACAAGGAAATCGACTTTATACCTGAATATAAGATTGTCGAGTTCTTCCAAATGCACTGCCGTTATGGCTTAACGTCGGATTCACTAAGATGAAGAAGGTTTATTAACTTAAACATGTTAAAATAATGAATTAAAACAACTCAATATCGACTGCTAAATATGTATATACAAGAAAATCGACTATATACCTGAATATAAGATTGTCAAATTCTTCCAAATGCACTGCCATTATGGCTTTATGTCAACTTCAGTAAGATGAATAAAATTTACTAACTTAAATGCGATAAAATGCTGATTTGAAGCAACTCAATATCGACTGCTAAATAAGTATATATTATACAAGAAAATCGACTTTATACCTGAATATAAGATTGCCGATTTCTTCCAAATGCACTGCCGTTATGGCTTTATGTCAACTTCAGCAAGTTGAAAAAGGTTAATTAATTTAAATATTTGATGATAATGATTTGAAGCAACTCAATAACGACTGCTAAATGTGCATATACAAGAAAATCGACTTTATGCCTTAATATAAGATGGTCGAATTCTTCCAAATTCACTGCCTTTATGGCTTTATGTCAACTTCCGTAAGATGAAGAAGGCCAATTAACTTAAATATGTTACATTAATGATTTGAAGCAAATCAATATCGATTGCTAAAAATGTGTATACAAGAAAATCGACTCTATACCAGAATATAAGATTGTCGAATTCTTCCAAATGCACTGTTGTTATGGCTTTATGTCGACATCAGTAAGATGAATAAAGTTTACTAACTTAAGTGTGATAAAATAGTGATTTGAAGCAAATCAATATCGACTGCTAAATATGTATATATTATACAAGAAAATCGACTTTATACCTGAATATAAGGATGTCGAGTTCTTCCAAATGCACTGCCGTTATGGCCTAACGTCGGCTTCACTAAGATGAAGAAGGTTTATTTACTTAAATATGTTAAAATAATGATTTGAAGCAACTCAATATCGACGGCTAAATATGTATATATTATACAAGGAAATCGACTTTATACCTGAATATAAGATTGTCGAGGTCTTCCAAATGCACTGCCGTTATGGCTTAACGTCGGATTCACTAAGATGAAGAAGGTTTATTAACTTAAACATGTTAAAATAATGAATTAAAGCAACTCAATATCGACTGCTAAATATGTATATACAAGAAAATCGACTTTATACCTGAATATAAGATTGTCAAATTCTTCCAAATGCACTGCCATTATGGCTTTATGTCAACTTCAGTAAGATGAATAAAATTTACTAACTTAAATGCGATAAAATGCTGATTTGAAGCAACTCAATATCGACTGCTAAATAAGTATATATTATACAAGAAAGTCGACTTTATACCTGAATATAAGATTGTCAAATTCTTCCAAATGCACTGCCTTTATGGCTTTATGTCAACTTCAGTAAGATGAATAAAATTTACTAACTTAAATGTGATAAAATGCTGATTTGAAGCAACTGAATATCGACTGCTAAATATGTATATACTATACAAGAAAATCGACTTTATGCCTTAGTATACGATTGTCGAATTCTTCCAAATGCACTGCCATTATGGCTTTATGTCAACTTCAGTAAGATGAATAAAATTTACTAACTTAAATGCGATAAAATGCTGATTTGAAGCAACTCAATATCGACTGCTAAATAAGTATATATTATACAAGAATGTCGACTTTATACCTGAATATAAGATTGTCAAATTCTTCCAAATGCACTGCCATTATGGCTTTACGTCAACATCAGTAAGATGAATAAAATTTACTTACTTAAATGTGATAAAACGCTGATTTGAAGCAACTCAATATCGACTGCTAAATAAGTATATATTATACAAGAAAATCGACTTTATGCCTGAGTATACGATTGTCGAATTCTTCCAAATGCACTGCCATTATGGCTTTACGTCAACATCAGTAAGATGAATAAAATTTACTAACTTAAATGTGATAAAATAGTGATTTGAAGCAACTCAATATCGACTGCTAAATAAGTATATATTATACAAGAAAATCGATTCTATACCTGAATATAAGATTGTCGAATTCTTCCAAATGCACTGCCACTATGGCTTTATGTCAGCTGCAGCAAGTTGAAAAAGGTTAACTAATTTAAATATTTGATGATAATGATACCAAGCAACTCAGTATCGCCTGCTAAATGTGTATATACAAGAAAATGGACTTCATACCTGAATATAAATATGTCGAATTTTTCCAAATGCACTGCCGTTATGGCCTTACGTCGACTTCAGTAAGATGAAGAATGTTAATTAACCTAAATTTGTTACAATAATGATTTGAAGCAAGTCAATGTCAACTGCTTAATGTGTATATAAAAGAAAATCGACTTTATACCTGAATATAAGATTATCGACTTCTTCCAAATGTACTGCCGTTATGGCTCTATGTCATTTTCTGTAAAATGAAGAAAGTTAGTTAACTTAAATATTTGATGTTAATGATTTGAAACAACTCATTATCGCCGGCTAAATGCATATATACAAGAAAATCGGCTTTATACCCAAATATAGGATTGTCGAATTCTTCAGAATGCACTGCCGTTATGGCTTTATGTCAACTTCAGTAAGATGAATAAAGTTTATTATCTTAAATGTGTTAAAATAATGATTTGAAGCCACTCAATATCGACGGCTAAAAATGTATATATTATACAGAAAATCGAATTTATACCTGAATATAGGATTGTCGAGTTCTTCCAAATATACTGCCGTTATGGCTTAACGTCGGCTTCACTAAGATGAAGAAGGTTTATTAACCTAAATTTGTTACAATAATGATTTGAAGCAAGTCAATGTCAACCGCTTAAAGTGTATATAAAAGAAAATCGACTTTATACCTGAATATAAGATTATCGACTTCTTCCAAATGCACTGCCGTTATGGCTCTATGTAATTTTCTGTAAAATGAAGAAGGTTAGTTAACTTAAATATTTGATGTTAATGATTTGAAACAACTCATTATCGCCGGCTAAATGCATATATACAAGAAAATCGACTTTATACCCAAATATAGGATTGTCGAATTCTTCAGAATGCACTGCCGTTATGGCTTTATGTCAACTTCAGTAAGATGAAGAAGGTTTATTATCTTAAATGTGTTAAAATAATGATTTGAAGCCACTCAATATCGACGGCTAAAAATGTATATATTATACAAGAAAATCGAATTTATACCTGAATATAGGATTGTCGAGTTCTTCTAAATATACTGCCGTTATGGCTTAACGTCGGCTTCACTAAGATGAAGAAGGTTTATTTACTTAAATATGTTAAAATAATGATTTGAAGCAACTCAATATCGACGGCTAAATAAGTATATATTATACAAGAAAATCGACTTTATACCTGAATATAAGATTGTCGAGTTGCTCCAAATGCACTGCCGTTATGGCTTAATGTCGGCTTCACTAAAATAAAGAAAGTTTATTTACTTAAATGTATTAAAATAATGATTTGAAGCGACTCAATATCGACTGCTAAATATATATATATTATACAAGAAAATCGACTTTAATCCTGAATATAAGATTGTCGAATTCTTCCAAATGCACTGCCGTTATGGCTTTATGTCAATTTCAGCAAGTTGAAAAAGGTTAATTAACTTAATTAATTGATGACAATGATATCATGCAACTCAGTATCGACTGCCAAATGTGTATATACAAGAAAAAGGACTTTATACCTGAATATAAGATTGCCGAATTTTCCAAATTCACTGCCTTTATGGCTTTATGTCAACTTCAGTAAGATGAAGAAGGTTTATTAACTTAAATGTGTTAAAATAATGATTTGAAGCCACTCAATATCGACGGCTAAAAATGTATTTATTATACAAGAAAATCGAATTTATACCTGAATATAGGATTGTCGAGTTCTTCCAAATACACTGACGTTATGGCTTAACGTCGGCTTCACTAAGATGAAGAAGGTTTATTAACTTAAATGTGTTAAAATAATGATTTGAAGCAACTCAATATCGACGGCTAAATATGTATATATTATACAAGAAAATCGACTTTAATCCTGAATATAAGATTGTTGAATTCTCCCAAATGCATTGCCGTTATGGCTTTATGTCAATTTTAGCAAGCTGAAAAAGGTTAATTAACTTAATTAATTGATGACAATGATATCATGCAACTCAGTATCGACTGCCAAATGTGTATATACAAGAAAATGGACTTTATACCTGAATATAAGATTGTCGAATTTTCCGAATTCACTGCCGTGATGGCTTTATGTCAACTTCAGTATGATGAAAAAGGTTAATTAACTTAAATTTGTTACATTAATGACTTGAAGCAAATCAATACCGATTGTTAAAAATATGTATACAAAAAAATCGACTCTATACCTGAATATAAGATTGTCGATTTCTTCCAAATGCACTGCCGTTATGGCTTTACGTCGACTTCACTAAGATGAAGAAGGTTTATTAACTTCAATGTGTTAAAATAATGATTTGAAGCAACTCAATATCGACTGCTAAATATGTATATATTATACAAGAAAATCGACTATATGCCTGAATATAAGATTGTCGAATTCTCCGAAATGCACTGCCTTTATGGCTTTATGTCAACTTCAGCAAGTTGAAAAAGGTTAATTAATTTAAATAGTTGATGATAATGATTTGAAGCAACTCAATATCGACTGCTTAATTTGTATATACAACAAAATCGACATTATACCTGAATATAAGATTGTAAAATTCTTGCAAATGCACTGCCGTTATCGCTTTATGTCAACTACGATAAGATGTAAATTGCTAAATAACTTAATTAAGTTACATTAATGACTTAAATCAAATCAATATCGACTTCTAAATATGTGTATACAAGAAAATCGACTTTATACCTGAATATAAGATTGTCGAATTCTTCCAAATGCACTGCCGTTATGGCTTTATGTCAACTTCGGTAAGATGAAGAAGGCTTATTAACTTAAATATGTTACATTAATGATTTGAAGCAAATCAATACCGATTGCTAAAAATGTGTATACAAGAAAATCGACTCTATACCTGAATATAAGATTGTCGAATTCTTCCAAATGCACTGCCGTTATGGCTTTACGTCGGCTTCAGTAAGATGAAAAAGGTTTATTAACTTAAATATGTGAGTATGATTATTTGGAGCAACTCAATACCGACTGCTTAATGTGTATATACAAGACAATCGACTTTATACCTGAAGATAAGATTGTCAAATTCTTCCAAACTCACTGCCTTTATGGCTTTATGTCAACTTCAGCAAGTTGAAAAAGGTTAATTAACTTAATTATTTGATGATAATGATATCATGCAACTGAGTGTCCACTGCCAAATGTGTATATACAAGAAAATGGACTTTATACCTGAATTCAAGATTGTCGAATTTTCCAAATTCACTGCCGTTATGGCTTTATGTCAACTTCAGTATGATGAAAAAGGTTAATTAACTTTAATTTGTTACATTAATGACTTGAAGCAAATCAATACCGATTGCTAAAAATATGTATACAAAAAATCGACTCTATACCTGAATATAAGATTGTCGATTTCTTCCAAATGCACTGCCGTTATGGCTTTACGTCGACTTCAGTAAGATGAAGAAGGTTTACTAATTTAAATGTGTTAAAATAATGATTTGAAGCAACTCAATATCGACGGCTAAATATGTATATATTATACAAGAAAATCGACTTTATACCTGAATATAAGATTGTCGAATTTTCCAAATTCACTGCCGTTATGGCTTTATGTCAACTTCAGTATGATGAAGAAGGCTTATTAACTTAAATTTGTTACATTAATGACTTGAAGTAAATCAATACCGATTGCTAAAAATATGTATACAAAAAAATCGACTCTATACCTGAATATAAGATTGTCGAATTTTCCAAATTCACTGCCGTGATGGCTTTATGTCAACTTCAGTATGATGAAAAAGGTTAATTAACTTAAATTTGTTACATTAATGACTTGAAGCAAATCAATACCGATTGTTAAAAATATGTATTCAAAAAAATCGACTCTATACCTGAATATAAGATTGTCGATTTCTTCCATATGCACTGCCGTTATGGCTTAACGTCGACTTCACTAAGATGAAGAAGGTTTATTAACTTCAATGTGTTAAAATAATGATTTGAAGAAACTCAATATCGACCGCTAAATATGTATATATTATACAAGAAAATCGACTATATGCCTGAATATAAGACTGTTGAATTCTCCGAAATGCACTGCCTTTATGGCTTTATGTCAACTTCAGCAAGTTGAAAAAAGGTGAATTAATTTAAATATTTGATGATAATGAGTTGAAGCAACTCAATATCGACTGCTTAATTTGTATATACAAGGAAATCGACTTTATACCTGAATATAAGATTGTCGAATTCTTCCAAATGCACTGCCGTTATGGCTTTATGTCAATTTCAGTAAGATGAAGAAGGTTAGTTAACTTAAATATATTACATTAATGATTTAAAGCAAATCAATACCGATTGCTAAAAATATGTATACAAAAAAATCGACTCTATACCTGAATATAAGATTGTCGAATTTTCCAAATTCACTGCCGTGATGGCTTTATGTCAACTTCAGTATGATGAAAAAGGTTAATTAACTTAAATTTGTTACATTAATGACTTGAAGCAAATCAATACCGATTGTTAAAAATATGTATTCAAAACAAGTAAGGAAGGGCTAAGTTCGGGTGTCACCGAACATTTTATACTCTCGCATGGTAAAGTGATAATCGAGATTTCATTATTCGTCATTTAAATATTTTTCAAATACCGTATTTTTGTAAAGTTTTATTCCGCTATCATCATTGGTTCCTAATGTTTATACTCGTATTATACAGAGAAGGCATCAGATGGAATTCAAAATAGCTTTATATTAGAAGAAGGCGTGGTTGTGAACCGATTTCACCCATATTTCGTACATGTCATCAGGGTGTTAAGAAAACATAATATACCGAATTTCATTGAAATCGGTCTAGTAGTTCCTGAGATATGGTTCTTGGTCCATAAGTGGGCGGCGCCACGCCCATTTTCAATTTTTAAAAAAAGCCTGGATGCAGCTTCCTTCTGCCACTTCTTCCGTAAAATTTAGTGTTTCTGACGTTTTTTGTTAGTCGGTTAACGCACTTTTAGTGATTTTCAACATAACCTTTGTATGGGAGGTGGGCGTGGTTATTATCCGATTTCTTCCATTTTTGAACTGTATATGGAAATGCCTTAAAAAACGGCTCTGTAGAGTTTGGTTGACATAGCTATAGTAGTTTCCGAGATATGTACAAAACTTAGTAGGGGGCGGGGCCACGCCCACTTTTCCAAAAAAATTACGTCAAAATATGCCCCTCCCTAATGCGATCCTTTGTGTCAAATTTCACTTTAATATCTTTATTTATGGCTTAGTTATGACACTTTATAGGTTTTCGGTTTCCGCCATTTTGTGGGCGTGGCAGTGGGTCGATTTGGCCCATCTTCGAACTTAACCTTCTTATGGAGCCAAGGAATACGTGTACCAAGTTTCATCATGATATCTCAATTTTACTCAAGTTACAGCTTGCACGGACGGACGGACAGACGGACGGACAGACAGACATCCGGATTTCGACTCTACTCGTCGCCCTGATCACTTTGGTATATATAACCCTATATCTGACTCTTTTAGTTTTAGGACTTACAAACAACCGTTATGTGAACAAAACTATAATACTCTCGTTAGCAACATTGTTGCGAGAGTATAAAAATCGACTCTATACCTAAATATAAGATTGTCGATTTCTTCCAAATGCACTGCCGTTATGGCTTAACGTCGACTTCACTAAGATGAAGAAGGTTTATTAACTTCAATGTGTTAAAATAATGATTTGAAGAAACTCAATATCGACTGCTAAATATGTATATATTATACAAGAAAATCGACTATATGCCTGAATATAAGACTGTCGATTTCTCCGAAATGCACTGCCTTTATGGCTTTATGCCAAATTCAGTAAGATGAAGAAGGTTAATTAATTTAAATATTTGATGACAATGATATGAAGCAACTCAATATCGACTGCTAGATGTGTATACACAAAACATGGACTTTATACCTGAATATAAAATTGTCGAATTTTTCCAAATGCACTGCCGTTATGGCTTTATGTCAACTTCGGTAAGATGAAGATTGCTAATTAACTTAAATATGTTACATTAATGATTTAAAGCAACTCAGTATCGACTGCTAAATGTGCATATACAAGAAAATCGACTTTATAACTGACTATAAGATTGTCGAATTTTTCCAAATGCACTGCCGTTATGGCTATATGTCAACTTCGGTAAGATGAAGAAGGCCAATTAACTTAAATATGTTACATTAATGATTTGAAGCAAATCAATATCGATTGCTAAAAATGTGTATACAAGAAAATCGACTCTATACCCGAATATAAAATTGTCGAATTCTTCCAAATGCACTGTTGTTATGGCTTTATGTCGACATCAGTAAGATGAATAAAGTTTACTAACTTAAGTGTGATAAAATAGTGATTTGAAGTAAATCAATATCGACTGCTAAATATGTATATATTATACAAGAAAATCGACTTTATACCTGAATATAAGGATGTCGAGTTCTTCCAAATGCACTGCCGTTATGGCCAAACGTCGGCTTCACTAAGATGAAGAAGGTTTATTTACTTAAATATGTTAAAATAATGATTTGAAGCAACTCAATATCGACGGCTAAATATGTATATATTATACAAGGAAATCGACTTTATACCTGAATATAAGAATGCCGAGTTCTTCCAAATGCACTGCCGTTATGGCTTAACGTCGGATTCACTAAGATGAAGAAGGTTTATTAACTTAAACATGTTAAAATAATGAATTAAAACAACTCAATATCGACTGCTAAATATGTATATACAAGAAAATCGACTATATACCTGAATATAAGATTGTCAAATTCTTCCAAATGCACTGCCATTATGGCTTTATGTCAACTTCAGTAAGATGAATAAAATTTACTAACTTAAATGCGATAAAATGCTGATTTGAAGCAACTCAATATCGACTGCTAAATAAGTATATATTATACAAGAAAGTCGACTTTACACCTGAATATAAGATTGCCAAATTCTTCCAAATGCACTGCCATTATGGCTTTATGTCAACTTCAGTAAGATGAATAAAATTTACTAACTTAAATGTGAAAAAGCGCTGATTTGAAGCTACTCAATATCGACTGCTAAATAAGTATATATTATACAAGAAAATCGACTTTATGCCTGAGTATACCATTGTCGAATTCTTCCAAATGCACTGCCATTATGGCTTTACGTCAACATCAGTAAGATGAATAAAATTTACTAACTTAATGTGATAAAATAGTGATTTGAAGCAACTCAATATCGACTGCTAAATAAGTATATATTATACAAGAAAATCGACTTTATACCTGAATATAAGATTGTCGAATTCTTCCAAATGCACTGCCACTATGGCTTTATGTCAGCTTCAGCAAGTTGAAAAAGGTTAATTAATTTAAATATTTGATGATAATGATACCAAGCAACTCAGTATCGCCTGCTAAATGTGTATATACAAGAAAATGGACTTCATACCTGAATATAAATATGTCGAATTTTTCCAAATGCACTGCCGTTATGGCCTTACGTCGACTTCAGTAAGATGAAGAATGTTAATTAACCTAAATTTGTTACAATAATGATTTGAAGCAAGTCAATGTCAACTGCTTAATGTGTATATAAAAGAAAATCGACTTTATACCTGTATATAAGATTGTCGAATTCTTCCAAATGCACTGCCGTTATGGCTCTATGTCATTTTCTGTAAAATGAAGAAGGTTAGTTAACTTAAATATTTGATTTTAATGATTTGAAGCAACTCATTATCGCCGGCTAAATGCATATATACAAGAAAATCGACTTTATACCCAACTATAGGATTGTCGAATTCTTCAGAATGCACTGCCGTTATGGCTTTATGTCAACTTCAGTAAGATGAAGAAGGTTTATTAACTTAAATGTGTTAAAATAATGATTTGAAGCCACTCAATATCGACGGCTAAAAATGTATATATTATACAAGAAAATCGAATTTATACCTGAATATAGGATTGTCGAGTTCTTCCAAATATACTGCCGTTATGGCTTAACGTCGGCTTCACTAAGATGAAGAAGGTTTATTGACTTAATTGTGTTAAAATAATGATTTGAAGCAACTCAATATCGACGGCTAAATATGTATATATTATATAAAAAAATCGACTTTATACCTGAATATAAGATTGACGAGTTGTTCCAAATGCACTGCCGTTATGGCTTAACGTCGGCTTCACTAAGATAAAGAAAGTTTATTTACTTAAATGTATTAAAATAATGATTTGAAGCGACTCAATATCGTCTGCTAAATATGTATATATTATATAAGAAAATCGACTTTAATCCTGAATATAAGATTGTTGAATTCTCCCAAATGCATTGCCGTTATGGCTTTATGTCAATTTCAGCAAGTTGAAAAAGGTTAACTAACTTAATTAATTGATGATAATGATTTGAAGCAACTCAATATCGACTGCTTAATTTGTATATACAAGAAAATGGACTTTATACCTGAATATAAGATTGTCGATTTTTCCAAATTCACTGCCGTGATGGCTTTATGTCAACTTCAGTAAGATGAAGAAGGTTTATTAACTTAAATGTATTAAAATAATGATTTGAAGCGACTCAATATCGTCTGCTAAATATGTATATATTATACAAGAAAATCGACTATATGCCTGAATATAAGATTGTCGAATTCTCCGAAATGCACTGCCTTTATGGCTTTATGTCAACTTCAGCAAGTTGAAAAAGGTTAATTAATTTAAATATTTGATGATAATGATTTGAAGCAACTCAATATCGACTGCTTAATTTGTATATATTATATAAGAAAATCGACTTTAATCCTGAATATAAGATTGTTGAATTCTCCCAAATGCATTGCCGTTATGGCTTTATGTCAATTTCAGCAAGTTAAAAAAGGTTAACTAACTTAATTAATTGATGATAATGATTTGAAGCAACTCAATATCGACTGCTAAATTTGTATATACAAGAAAATCGACATTATACCTGAATATAAGATTGTAAAATTCTTGCAAATGCACTGCCGTTATCGCTTTATGTCAACTACGATAAGATGTAAATTGCTAAATAACTTAATTAAGTTACATTAATGACTTAAAGCAAATCAATATCGACGTCTAAATATGTATATACAAGACAATCGACTTTATACCTGAAGATAAGATTGTCAAATTCTTCCAAATTCACTGCCTTTATGGCTTTATGTCAACTTCAGCAAGTTGAAAAAGGTTAATTAACTTAATTATTTGATGATAATGATATCATGCAACTGAGTATCCATTGCCAAATGTGTATATACAAGAAAATGGACTTTATACCTGAATATGCTATATTATACAAGAAAATCGACTTTAATGCTGAATATAAGATTGTCGAATTCTCCCAAATGCAATGCCGTTATGGCTTTATGTCAATTTCAGCAAGTTGAAAAAGGTTAATTAACTTAATTAATTGATGACAATGATATCATGCAACTCAGTATCGACTGCCCAATGTGTATATACAAGAAAATGGACTTTATACCTGAATATAAGATTGTCGAATTTTCCAAATTCACTGCCGTTATGGCTTTATGTCAACCTCAGTAAGATGAAGAAGGTTTATTAACTTAAATGTGTTAAAATAATGATTTGAAGCCACTCAATATCGACGGCTAAAAATGTATATATTATACAAGAAAATCGAATTTATACCTGAATATAGGATTGTCGAGTTCTTCCAAATATACTGCCGTTATGGCTTAACGTCGGCTTCACTAAGATGAAGAAGGTTTATTAACTTAAATGTGTTAAAATAATGATTTGAAGCAACTCAATATCGACGGCTAAATATGTATATATTATACAAGAAAATCGACTTTATACCTGAATATAAGATTGTCGAGTTCTTCCAAATGCACTGCCGTTATGGCTTAACGTCGGCGTCACTAAGATAAAGAAAGTTTATTTACTTAAATGTATTAAAATAATGATTTGAAGCGACTCAATATCGACTGCTAAATATGTATATATTGTACAAGAAAATCGACTTTAATCCTGAATATAAGATTGTTGAATTCTCCCAAATGCATTGCCGTTATGGCTTTATGTCAATTTCAGCAAGTTGAAAAAGGTTAATTAACTTAATTAATTGATGACAATGATATCATGCAACTCAGTATCGACTGCCAAATTTGTATATACAAGAAAATGGACTTTATACCTGAATATAAGATTGTCGAATTTTCCAAATTCACTGCCGTTATGGCTTTATGTCAACTTCAGTATGATGAAAAAGGTTAATTAACTTAAATTTGTTACATTAATGACTTGAAGCAAATCAATACCGATTGTTAAAAATATGTATTCAAAAAAATCGACTCTATACCTGAATATAAGATTGTCGATTTCTTCCAAATGCACTGCCGTTATGGCTTAACGTCGACTTCACTAAGATGAAGAAGGTTTATTAACTTCAATGTGTTAAAATAATGATTTGAAGAAACTCAATATCGACTGCTAAATATGTATATATTATACAAGAAAATCGACTATATGCCTGAATATAAGATTGTCGAATTCTCCGAAATGCACTGCCTTTATGGCTTTATGTCAACTTCAGCAAGTTGAAAAAGGTTAATTAATTTAAATAGTTGATGATAATGATTTGAAGCAACTCAATATCGACTGCTTAATTTGTATATACAACAAAATCGACATTATACCTGAATATAAGATTGTAAAATTCTTGCAAATGCACTGCCGTTATCGCTTTATGTCAACTACGATAAGATGTAAATTGCTAAATAACTTAATTAAGTTACATTAATGACTTAAATCAAATCAATATCGACTTCTAAATATGTGTATACAAGAAAATCGACTTTATACCTGAATATAAGATTGTCGAATTCTTCCAAATGCACTGCCGTTATGGCTTTATGTCAACTTCGGTAAGATGAAGAAGGCTTATTAACTTAAATATGTTACATTAATGATTTGAAGCAAATCAATAC
>NW_024395230.1:0-53458 GCF_016617805.1 Bactrocera tryoni | reverse complement strand
GGCATATAGCCAAAACGGCAGTGCATTTGGAAAATTCCAGAATTTCACATTTAGGTATAAAACTGACTTTCTTGCATGTACACATTTAGAAATCCATATCAAGTTGCTTCAAATTATTAAATTCCCATATTCAAGTTAATTAACTTTCTTTATTTTACCGAAATTGGCATAAAACCAAAACGACAGTGCAGTTGGAAAATTCCAGAATTTCACATTTAGGTATAAAACTGACTTTCTTGCATGTACACATCTAGAAATCCATATCAAGTTTCTTCAAATTATTAAATTCCCATATTCAAGTCATTTAACTTTCTTCATTTTACCGAAATTGGCATAAAGCCAAAACGGCAGTGCATTTGGAAAATTCCAGAATTTCACATTTAGGTATAAAACTGACTTTCTTGAGTGTACACATCTAGAAATCCATATCGAGTTGCTTCAAATTATTAAATTCCCATATTCAAGCTAATTAACTTTCTTCATTTTACCAAAATTGACATAAAGCCAAAACGGCAGTGCATTTGGAAAATTCCAGAATTTCACATTTAGGTATAAAACTGACTTTCTTGCATAAACACTTTTAGAAATACTTATAAAGTTGCTTCAAATCCTAAACTTCATATATTAAAGTTAATTTACTTTCTTCATCTTACCAAAGTTGACATAAAGCCATAACGGCAATGCATTTGGAAAAATTACAGAATTTTACATTTAGGTATTAAACCGATTTTCTTGCTTAACACATTTAGATATCCATATCAAGTTGCTTCAAATTATTAAATTCACATATTAAAGTTATTTAACCTTCTTCCAAGCCAAGACGGCAGTGCATTTGGAAAATTCCAGAATTTTACATTTAGGTTTAGAACTGACTTTCTTGCATGTACACACTTAGAAATCCATATCGAGTTGACTCAAATCATTGGCTTCACATATTAAAGTTAATTAACCTTCTTCATCTTACGGAAATTGGCATAAAACCAAAACGATAGTGCAGTTGGAAAATTCCAGAATATCACATTTAGGTATAAAACTGACTTTCTTGCATGTACACATTTAGAAATCCATATCGAGTTGACTCAAATCATTGGCTTCACATATTAAAGTTAATTAATCTTCTTCATCTTACCGAAACTGGCATAAAACCAAAACGACAGTGCAGTTGGAAAATTCCACAATTTCGCATTTAGGTATAAAACTGACTTTCTTGCATGTACACATTTAGAAATCCATATCAAGTTGCTTCAAATTATTAACTTCACATATTAAAGTTAATTAATCTTCTTCATCTTACCGAAATTGGCATAAAGCCAAAACGGCAATGCATTTGAAAAACTCAAGAATTTTACATTTAGGTATAAAACCGATCTTCTTGAATATACACATTTGGCAATCCATATCAAGTTGCTTCAAATTATTAAATTCCCATATTCAAGTTAATTAACTTTCTTCATTTTACCGAAATTGGCATAAAGCCAAAACGGCACTGCATTTGGAAAATTCCAGAATTTCACATTTAGGTATAAAACTGACTTTCTTGCATGTACGCATTTAGAAATCCATATCAAGTTGCTTCAAATTATTAAATTCCCATACTCAAGTTAATTAGCTTTCTTCATTTTACCGAAATTGGCATAAAGCCAAAACGGCAATGCATTTGGAAAATTCCAGAATTTCACATTTAGGTATAAAACTGACTTTCTTGCATGCACACATTTAGAAATCCATATCAAGTTGCTTCAAATTATTAAATTCACATATTAAAGTTAGTTAATCTTCTTCATCTTACTGAAATTGGCATAAAGCCAAAACGGCAGTGCATTTGGAAAACTCAAGAATTTTACATTTAGGTATAAAAACGATTTTCTTGCATATACACATTTGGCAATCCATATCAAGTTGCTTCAAATTATGAAATTCCCATATTCAAGTTAATTAACTTTCTTCATTTTACCGAATTTGGCATAAAGCCAAAACGGCAGTGCATTTGGAAAATTCCAGAATTTCACATTTAGGTATAAAACTAACTTTCTTGCATGTACACATTTAGAAATCCATATCAAGTTGCTTCCAATTATTAAATTCCCATATCCAAGTTAATTAACTTTCTTCATTTTACCGAAATTGGCATAAAGCCAAAACGGCAGTGCATTTGGAAATTTCCAGAATTTCACATTTAGGTATAAAACTGACTTTCTTGCATGTACACATTTAGAAATCCATATCAAGTTGCTTCAAATTATTAAATTCACATATTAAAGTTAATTAATCTTCTTCATTTTACCGAAATTGGCATATAGCCAAAACGGCAGTGCATTTGGAAAATTCCAGAATTTCACATTTAGGTATAAAACCGATTTTCTTGCATGTATGCATTTGGCAATCTATGTCGATTGGCTTCAAATCATTAGCTTAACATATTCAAGTTAATTAACTTTATTCATTTTACCGAAATTGGCACAAATCCAAAACGGCACTGCATTTGGAAAATTCCAGAATTTTACATTTAGGTATTAAACCGATTTTCTTGCATGTACACATTTAGAAATCCATATCAAGTTGCTTCCAATTATTAAATTCCCATATCCAAGTTAATTAACTTTCTTCATTTTACCGAAATTGGCATAAAGCCAAAACGGCACTGCATTTGGAAATTTCCAGAATTTCACATTTAGGTATAAAACTGACTTTCTTGCATGTACACATTTAGAAATCCATATCAAGTTGCTTCAAATTATTAAATTCCCATATTCAAGTTAATTAACTTTCTTCATTTTACCGAAATTGGCATAAAGCCAAAACGGCACTGCATTTGGATAATTCCAGAATTTCACATTTAGGTATAAAACTGACTTTCTTGCATGTACACATTTAGAAATGCATATCAAGTTGCTTCAAATCATTAAATTCACATACTAAAGTTAATTAATCTTCTTCATCTTACCGAAATTGTCATAAAGCCAAAACGGCAGTGCATTTGGAAAACTCAAGAATTTTACATTTAGGTATAAATTCGATTTTCTTGCACATACACATTTGGCAATCCATATCAAGTTGCTTCAAATTATTAAATTCCCATATTCAATTTAATTAACTTTCTTCATTTTACCGAAATTGGCATAACGCCAAAACGGCAGTGCATTTGGAAAATTACAGAATTTCACATTTCGGTATAAAACTGAATTTTTTGCATGCACACATTTAGAAATCCATATCAAGTTGCCTCAAATCATTAGCTTCACATATTAAAGTTAATTAACCTTCTTCATCTTACCGAAATTGGCATAAAGCCAAAACGGCAGTGCATTTGGAAATTTCCAGAATTTCACATTTAGGTATAAAACTGACTTTCTTGCATGTACACATTTAGAAATCCATATCAAGTTGCTTCAAATTATTAAATTCATATATTAAAGTTAATTAATCTTCTTCATCTTACCGAAATTGGCATAAAGCCAAAACGGCAGTGCATTTGGAAAATTCCAGAATTTCACATTTAGGTATAAAACCGATTTTCTTGCATGTATACATTTGGCAATCTATGTCGATTGGCTTCAAATCATTAGCTTAACTTATTCAAGTTAATTAACTTTCTTCATTTTACCGAAATTGGCATAAAGCCAAAACGGCAGTGCATTTGGAAAAAAATCCATAATTTTACATTTAGGTATAAAACCGATTTTCTTGCATGTATACATTTAGAAATCCATATCAAGTTGCTTCAAATCATAAGCTTCACATATTAAAGTTAATCAACCTTCTTCACCTTACCGAAATTAATATAAAACCAAAACGACAGTGCAGTTGGAAAATTCTAGAATTTCACATTTAGGTATAAAACCGATTTTCTTGCATGTGCACTTTTAGAAATCCATATTAAGTTGCTTCAAATCATTAGCTTCACATATTAAAGTTAATTAATCTTCTTCATCTTACCGAAATTGGCATAAAGCCAAAACGGTAGTGCATTTGGAAAATTCCAGAATCTTATATTTAGGTATAAAACTGACTTTCTTGCATGTGCCTATTTAGAAATCCATATAAAGTTGCTTCAAATTATTAAATTCACATATTAAAGTTAATTAACTTTCTTCATTTTACCGAAATTGGCATAAAGCCAAAACGGCAGTGCATTTGGAAAATTCCAGAATTTCACATTTAGGTATAGAACTGACTTTCTTGCATGTACACATTTAGAAATCCATATCAAGTTGCTTCAAATCATTAGCTTAACTTATTAAAATTAAATAACCCTCATCATCTTACTTAAGTTGACATAAAGCCATAACGGCAGTGCAATTGGAAAAAAAATCCATAATTTTACATTTAGGTAAAAACCGATTTTCTTGCCTGCTCACAGCTAGAAATCCATTTCGAGTTGACTCAAATCATTAACTGCATATAGTGAAGGTAATTTACCCTCTTCATCTTACCAAAGTTGACATAAAGCCCTAAAGTCTGTGCATTTTGAAAATTCCAGAATTTTACATTTAGGTATAAAATTGACTTTCTTGCATGTACACACTTAGAAATCCATATCGAGTTGACTCAAATCATTGGCTTCACATATTAAAGTTAATTAACCTTCTTCATCTTACCGAAATTGGCATAAAACCAAAACGATAGTGCAGTTAGAAAATTCCAGAATTTCACATTTAGGTATAAAACTGACTTTCTTGCATGTACACATTTAGAAATCCATATCAAGTTGCTTCAAATTATTAAATTCCTATATTCAAGTTAATTAACTTTCTTCATTTCACCGAAATTGGCATAAAGTCAAAACGGCAGTGTATTTGGAAAATTCCAGAATTTCACATTTAGGTATAAAACTGACTTTCTTGCATGTACACATCTAGAAAACCATATCAAGTTGCTTCAAATTAACCAAAACGGCAGCGCATTTGGAAAATTCCAGAATTTCACATTTCGGTATAAAACTGACTTTCTTGCATGTACATATTTAGAAATCCATATCAAGTTGCCTCAAATTATTAAATTCACATATTAAAGTTAATTAACCTTCTTCCTCTTACCGAAATTGGCATATAGCCAAAACGGCAGTGCATTTGGAAAACTCAAGATTTTTACATTTAGGTATAAAACCGATTTTCTTGCATATACACATTTGGCAATCCATATCGAGTGGATTCAAATCATTAGCTTCACATATTAAAGTTAATTAAGCTTCTTCATCTTACCGAAATTGGCATAAAACCAAAACGGCGGTGCATTTGGAAAATTCCAGAATTTCACATTTAGGTTTAGAACTGACTTTCTTGCACGTACACACTTAGAAATCCATATCGAGTTGACTCAAATCATTGGCTTCACATATTAAAGTTAATTAACCTTCTTCATCTTACCGAAACTGGCATAAAACCAAAACGACAGTGCAGTAGGAAAATTCCACAATTTCACATTTAGGTATAAAACTGACTTTCTTGCATGTACACAGTTAGAAATCCATATCAAGTTGCTTCAAATTATTAAATTCCCATATTCAAGTTAATTAACTTTCTTCATTTTACCGAAATTGGCATAAAGCCAAAACGGCACTGCATTTGGAAAATTCCAGAATTTCACATTTAGGTTTAGAACTGACTTTCTTGCATGTACACACTTAGAAATCCATATCGAGTTGACTCAAATCATTGGCTTCACATGTTAAAGTTAATTAACCTTCTTCATCTTACCGAAATTGGCATATAGCCAAAACGGCAGTGCATTTGGAAAATTCCAGAATTTCACATTTAGGTATAAAACTGACTTTCTTCAATGTACACATTTAGAAATCCATATCAAGTTGCCTCAAATTATTAAATTCACATATTAAAGTTAATTAACCTTCTTCATCTTACCGAAATTGGCATATAGCCAAAACGGCAGTGCATTTGGAAAATTCCAGAATTTCACATTTAGGTATAAAACTGACTTTCTTGCATGAACACATTTAGAAATCCATATCAAGTTGCTTCAAATTATTAAATTCCCATATTCAAGTTAATTAACTTTCTTCTTTTTACCGAAATTGGCATAAAGCCAAAACGGCAGTGCATTTGGAAAATTCCAGAATTTCACATTTAGGTATAAAACTGGCTTTCTTGCATAAACACTTTTAGAAATACTTATAAAGTTGCTTCAAACCATTAGCTTCACATATTAAAGTTAATTAACCTTCTTCATCTTACCGAAATTGGCATATAGCCAAAACGGCAGTGCATTTGGAAAATTCCAGAATTTCACATTTAGGTATAAAACTGACTTTCTTGCATGTACACATTTAGAAATCCATATCAAGTTGCTTCCAATTATTAAATTCCCATATCCAAGTTAATTAACTTTCTTCATTTTACCGAAATTGGCATAAAGCCAAAACGGCAGTGCATTTGGAAATTTCCAGAATTTCACATTTAGGTATAAAACTGACTTTCTTGCATGTACACATTTAGAAATCCATATCAAGTTGCTTCAAATTATTAAATTCCCATATTCAAGTTAATTAACTTTCTTCATTTTAACGAAATTGGCATAAAGCCAAAACGGCACTGCATTTGGAAAATTCCAGAATTTCACATTTAGGTATAAAACTGACTTTCTTGCATGTACACATTTAGAAATCCATATCAAGTTGCCTCAAATTATTAAATTAACATATTAAAGTTAATTAACCTTCTTCATCTTACCGAAATTGGCATATAGCCAAAACGGCAGTGCTTTTGGAAAATTCCAGATTCTTATATTTAGGTATAAAATTGACTTTCTTGCATGTACCCATTTAGAAATCCATATCAAGTTGCTTCAAATTATTAAATTCCCATATTCAAGTTAATTAACTTTCTTCATTTTACCGAAATTGGCATAAAGCCAAAACGGCAGTGCATTTGGAAAATTCCAGAATTCACATTTAGGTATAAAACCGATTTTCTTGCATCTACACATTTAGAAATCCATATCAAGTTGCTTCAAATTATTAAATTCCCATATTCAAGTTAATTAACTTTCTTCATTTTAACGAAATTGGCATAAAGCCAAAACGGCACTGCATTTGAAAAATTCCAGAATTTCACATTTAGGTATAAAATTGACTTTCTTGCATGTACCCATTTAGAAATCCATATCAAGTTGCTTCAAATTATTAAATTCCCATATTGAAGCTAATTAACTTTCTTCATTTTACCAAAATTGACATAAAGCCAAAACGGCAGTGCATTTGGAAAATTCCAGAATTTCACATTTAGGTATAAAACTGACTTTCTTGCATAAACACTTTTAGAAATACTTATAAAGTTGCTTCAAATCATTAACTTCATATATTAAAGTTAATTTACTTTCTTCATCTTACCAAAGTTGACATAAAGCCATAACGGCAATGCATTTGGAAAAATTACAGAATTTTACATTTAGGTATAAAACCGATTTTCTTGCTTGACACATTTAGATATCCATATCAAGTTGCTTCAAATTATTAAATTCACATATTAAAGTTATTTAACCTTCTTCCAAGCCAAGACGGCAGTGCATTTGGAAAATTCCAGAATTTTACATTTAGGTTTAGAACTGACTTTCTTGCATGTACACACTTAGAAATCCATATCGAGTTGACTCAAATCATTGGCTTCACATATTAAAGTTAATTAACCTTCTTCATCTTACGGAAATTGGCATAAAACCAAAACGATAGTGCAGTTGGAAAATTCCAGAATATCACATTTAGGTATAAAACTGACTTTCTTGCATGTACACATTTAGAAATCCATATCGAGTTGACTCAAATCATTGGCTTCACATATTAAAGTTAATTAATCTTCTTCATCTTACCGAAACTGGCATAAAACCAAAACGACAGTGCAGTTGGAAAATTCCACAATTTCACATTTAGGTATAAAACTGACTTTCTTGCATGTACACATTTAGAAATCCATATCAAGTTGATTCAAATTATTAACTTCACATATTAAAGTTAATTAATCTTCTTCATCTTACCGAAATTAACATAAAACCAAAACGACAGTGCAGTTGGAAAATTCTAGAATTTCACATTTAGGTACAAAACCGATTTTCTTGCATGTGCACGTTTAGAAATCCATATCAAGTTGCTTCAAATTATTAAATTCACATATTAAAGTTAATTAACTTTCTTCATTTTACCGAAATTGGCATAAAACCAAAACGGCGGTGCATTTGGAAAATTCCAGAATTTCACATTTAGGTATAAAACTGACTTTCTTGCATGTACACACTTAGAAATCCATATCGAGTTGACTCAAATCATTGGCTTCACATATTAAAGTTAATTAACCTTCTTCATCTTACCGAAATTGGCATAAAACCAAAACGACAGTGCAGTTGGAAAATTCCACAATTTCACATTTAGGTATAAAACTGACTTTCTTGCATGTACACATTTAGAAATCCATATCAAGTTGCTTCAAATTATTAAATTCCCATATTCAAGTTAATTAACTTTCTTCATTTTACCGAAATTGGCATAAAGCCAAAACGGCACTGCATTTGGAAAATTCCAGAATTTCACATTTAGGTTTAGAACTGACTTTCTTGTATGTACACACTTAGAAATCCATATCGAGTTGACTCAAATCATTGGCTTCACATATTAAAGTTAATTAACCTTCTTCATCTTACCGAAATTGGCATATAGCCAAAACGGCAGTGCATTTGGAAAATTCCAGAATTTCACATTTAGGTATAAAACTGACTTTCTTGCATGTACACATTTAGAAATCCATATCAAGTTGCCTCAAATTATTAAATTCACATATTAAAGTTAATTAACCTTCTTCATCTTACCGAAATTGGCATATAGCCAAAACGGCAGTGTAAAAATTCCAGAATTTCACATTTAGGTATAAAACTGACTTTCTTGCATGAACACATTTAGAAATCCATATCAAGTTGCTTCAAATTATTAAATTCCCATATTCAAGTTAATTAACTTTCTTCATTTTACCGAAATTAACATAAAACCAAAACGACAGTGCAGTTGGAAAATTCTAGAATTTCACATTTAGGTATAAAACCAATTTTCTTGCATGTGCACGTTTAGAAATCCATATCAAGTTGCTTCAAACCATTAGCTTCACATATTAAAGTTAATTAACCTTCTTCATCTTACCGAAATTGGCATATAGCCAAAACGGCAGTGCATTTGGAAAATTCCAGAATTTCACATTTAGGTATAAAACCGATTTTTTTGCATGTACACATTTAGAAATCCATATCAAGTTGCTTCAAATTATTAAATACACATATTAAAGTTAATTAATCTTCATCATCTTACCGAAATTGGCATAAAGCCAAAACGGCAGTGCATTTGGAAAACTCAAGAATTTTACATTTAGGTTTAGAACTGACTTTCTTGCATGTACACATTTAGAAATCCATATAAAGTTGCTTCAAATCATTAGCTTAACATATTAAAATTAAATAAGCCTCAACATCTTACCATAGTGGACATAAAGCCATAAAGTCTGTGCATTTTGAAAATTCCAGAATTTCACATTTAGGTATAAAACTGACTTTCTTGCATGTACACAATTAGAAATCCATATCGAGTTGACTCAAATCATTGGCTTCACATATTAAAGTTAATTAACCTTCTTCGTCTTACCGAAAATGGCATAAAACCAAAACGACAGTGCAGTTGGAAAATTCCAGAATTTCACATTTAGGTATAAAACTGACTTTCTTGCATGTACACATTTAGAAATCCATATCAAGTTGCTTCATATTATTAACTTCACATATTAAAGTTAATTAATCTTCTTCATCTTACCGAAATTGGCATAAAGCCAAAACGGCAATGCATTTGAAAAACTCAAGAATTTTACATTTAGGTATAAAACCGATTTTCTTGCATATACACATTTGGCAATCCATATCAAGTTGCTTCAAATTATTAAATACACATATTAAAGTTAATTAATCTTCTTCATCTTACCGAAATTGGCATAAAGCCAAAACGGCAGTACATTTGGAAAATTCCAGAATTTCACATTTAGGTATAAAACTGACTTTCTTGCATAAAAACTTTTAGAAATTCTTATAAAGTTGCTTTAAATCATTAACTTCATATATTAAAGTTGATAAACTTTCTTCATTTTACCGAAATTGGCATAAATCCAAAACGGCAGTGCATTTGGAAAATTCCAGAATTTCACATTTAGGTATAGAACTGACTTTCTTGCATGTACACATTTAGAAATCCATATCAAGTTGCTTCAAATTATTAAACTCCCATATTCAAGTTAATTAACTTTCTTCATCTTACCGAAACTGGCATAAAACCAAAACGACAGTGCAGTTGGAAAATTCCACAATTTCACATTTAGGTATAAAACTGACCTTCTTGCATGTACACATTTAGAAATCCATATCAAGTTGCTTCAAATTATTAACTTCACATATTAAAGTTAATTAATCTTCTTCATCTTACCGAAATTGGCATAAAGCCAAAACGGCAATGCATTTGAAAAACTCAAGAATTTCACATTTGGGTATAAAACTGACTTTCTTGCATGTACACAGTTAGAAATCCATATCAAGTTGCTTCAAATTATTAACTTCACATATTAAAGCACTTACCTTCTTCATCTTACCAAAGTTGACATAAAGCCATAACGGCAATGCATTTGGAAAAATTCCAGAATTTTACATTTAGGTATAAAACCGATTTTCTTGCATGTACACATTTAGAAATCCATATCAAGTTGCTTCAAATTATTAAATTCAAATATTAAAGTTAATTAATCTTCTTCATCTTACCGAAATTGGCATAAAGCCAAAACGGCAGTGCATTTGGAAAACTCAAGAATTTTACATTTAGGTATAAAACCGATTTTTTTGCATATACACATTTGGCAATCCATATCAAGTTGCTTCAAATTATTAAATTCCCATATTCAAGTTAATTAACTTTATTCATTTTACCGAAACGGCAGTGCATTTGGAAAATTCCAGAACATCACATTTAGGTATAAAACTGCCTTTCTTGCATAAAAACTTTTAGAAATACTTATAAAGTTGCTTTAAATTATTAAATTCCCATATTCAAGTTAATTAACTTTCTTCATTTTATTGAAACTTCAGTGCATTTGGAAAATTCCAGAATTTCACATTTAGGTATAAAACTGACTTTCTTGCATAAAAACTTTTAGAAATACTTATAAAGTTGTTTCAAATCATTAACTTCATATATTAAAGTTAATTTACCTTCTTCATCTTACCAAAGTTGACATAAAGCCATAACGGCAATGCATTTGGAAAAATTCCAGAATTTTACATTTAGGTATAAAACCGATTTTCTTGCATGTACAGATTTAGAAATCCATATTAAGTTGCTTCAAATTATTAAATACACATATTAAAGTTAATTAATCTTCTTCATCTTACCGAAACTGGCATAAAACCAAAACGACAGTGCAGTTGGAAAATTCCACAATTTCACATTTAGGTATAAAACTGACTTTCTTGCATGTACAC
Source organism: Bactrocera tryoni (assembly GCF_016617805.1). Taxonomy (NCBI): domain Eukaryota; kingdom Metazoa; phylum Arthropoda; class Insecta; order Diptera; family Tephritidae; genus Bactrocera; species Bactrocera tryoni. The sequence goes on along the minus strand of NW_024395230.1, from coordinate 41,956 downwards.
ATTTAGAAATCCATATCAAGTTGCTTCAAATCATTAACTTCACATATTAAAGTTAATTAATCTTCTTCATCTTACCGAAATTGGCATAAAGCCAAAACGGCAATGCATTTGAAAAACTCAAGAATTTCACATTTGTTTATAAAACTGACTTTCTTGCATGTACACAGTTAGAAATCCATATCAAGTTGCTTCAAATTATTAAATTCCTTTATTCAAGTTAATTAACTTTCTTCATTTTACCGAAACTTCAGTGCATTTGGAAAATTCCAGAATTTCACATTTAGGTATAAAACTGCCTTTCTTGCATAAAAACTTTTAGAAATACTTATAAAGTTGCTTTAAATCATTAACTTCATATATTAAAGTTAATTTACCTTCTTCATCTTACCAAAGTTGACATAAAGCCATAACGGCAATGCATTTGGAAAAATTCCTAAATCTTACATTTAGGTATAAAACCGATTTTCTTGCATGTACACATTTAGAAATCCATATCAAGTTGCTTCAAATTATTAAATTCACATATTAAAATTAATTAATCTTCTTCATCTTACCGAAATTGGCATAAAGTCAAAACGGCAGTGCATTTGGAAAACTCAAGAATTTTACATTTAGGTATAAAACCGATTTTCTTGCATATACACATTTGGCAATCCATATCAAGTTGCTTCAAATTATTAAATTCCCATATTCAAGTTAATTAACTTTATTCATTTTACCGAAACGGCAGTGCATTTGGAAAATTCCAGAATTTCACATTTAGGTATAAAACTGCCTTTCTTGCAAAAAAACTTTTATAAATACTTATAAAGTTGCTTTAAATCATTAACTTCATATATTAAAGTTAATTTACCTTCTTCATCTTACCAAAGTTGACATAAAGCCATAACGGCAATGCATTTGGAAAAATTCCAGAATTTTACTTATAGGTATAAAACCGATTTTCTTGCATGTACACATTTAGAAATCCATATCAAGTTACTTCAAATTATTAAATACACATATTAAAGTTAATTAATCTTCTTCATCTTACCGAAATTAGCATAAAGCCAAAACGGCAGTACATTTGGAAAATTCCAGAATTTCACATTTAGGTATAAAACTGACTTTCTTGCATAAACACATTTGGCAATCCATATCAAGTTGCTTCAAATTATTAAATTCCCATATTCAAGTTAATTAACTTTCTTCATTTTACCGAAATTGGCATAAAGCCAAAACGGCACTGCATTTGGAAAATTCCAGAATTTCACATTTAGGTATAAAACTAACTTTTTTGCATGTACACAGTTAGAAATCCATATCAAGTTGCTTCAAATTATTAAATTCCCATATTCAAGTTAATTAACTTTCTTCATTTTACCGAAACGGCAGTGCATTTCGAAAATTCCAGAATTTCACATTTAGGTATAAAACTGCCTTTCTTGCATAAAAACTTTTAGAAATACTTATAAAGTTGCTTTAAATCATTAACTTCATATATTAAAGTTAATTTACCTTCTTCATCTTACCTAAGTTGACATAAAGCCATTACGGCAATGCATTTGGAAAAATTCCAGAATTTTACATTTAGGTATAAAATCGATTTTCTTGCATGTACACATTTGGAAATCCATATCAAGTTGCTTCAAATTATTAAATTCACATATTCAAGCTAATTAACTTTCTTCTTTTTACCGAAATTGGCATAAAGCCAAAACGGCAGTGCATTTGGAAAATTCCAGAATTTCACATTTAGGTATAAAACTGACTTTCTTGCATAAAAACTTTTAGAAATACTTATAAAGTTGCTTCAAATCATTAACTTCATATATTTAAGCTAATTTACCTTCTTCATCTTACCAAATTGACATAAAGCCATAACGGCAATGCATTTGGAAAAACTCCAGAATTTTACATTTAGGTATAAAACCGATTTTCTTGCATGTACACATTTAGAAATCCATATCAAGTTGCTTCAAATTATTAAATTCACATATTAAAGTTAATTAATCTTCTTCATCTTACCGAAATTGGCATAAAGCCAAGACGGCAGTGCATTTGGAAAATTCCACAAATTTACATTTATTTATAGAACTGACTTTCTTGCATGTACGCATTTAGAAATCCATATCAAGTTGCTTCAAATCACTAGCTTAACCAAAACGGCAGTGCATTTGGAAAAAAATCCATAATTTTAGGTTTAGATATAAAACCGATTTTCTTGCATGTGCACATTTAGAAATCCATATCAAGTTGCTTCAAATCATTAGCTTCACATATTAAAGTTAATTAACCTTCTTCATCTTACCGAAATTGGCATATAGCCAAAACGGCAGTGCATATGGAAAATTCCAGAATCTTATATTTAGGTATAAAATTGACTTTCTTGCATGTACCCATTTAGAAATCCATATCAAGTTGCTTCAAATTATTAAGTTCACATATTAAAGTTAATTAACCTTCTCCATCTTACCGAAATTGGCTTAAAGCCAAGACGGCAGTGCATTTGGAAAATTCCAGAATTTTACATTTAGGTTTAGAACTAACTTTCTTGCATGTACACATTTAGAAATCCATATCAAGTTGCTTCAAATCATTAGCTTAACATATTAAAATTAAATAACCCTTATCATCTTACTTAAGTTGACATAAAGCCATAACGGCAGTACAATGGGGAAAAAAATCCATAACTTTACATTTAGGTAAAAACCGATTTTCTTGCATGTTCACAGCTAGAAATCCATTTCGAGTTGACTTAAATCATTAACTGCGTATAGTGAAGGTAGTTTACACTCTTCATCTTACCAAAGTTGACCTAAAGCCCTAAAGTCTGTGGATTTTGAAAATTCCAGAATTTTACATTTAGGTATAAAACTGACTTTCTTGCATGTACACACTTAGAAATCCATATCGAGTTGACTCCAATCATTGGCTTCACATATTAAAGTTAATTAACCTTCTTCATCTTACCGAAATTGGCATAAAACCAAAACGATAGTGCAGTGGGAAAATTCCAGAATTTCACATTTAAGTATAAAGTTGACTTTCTTGCATGTACACATTTAGAAATCCATATCAAGTTGCTTCAAATTATTAAATTCCCATATTCAAGTTAATTAACATTCTTCATTTTACCGAAATTGGCATAAAGCCAAAACGGCACTGCATTTGGAAAATTCCAGAATTTCACATTTAGGTATAAAACTGACTTTCTTGCATGTACACATTTAGAAATCCATATCAAGTTGCTTCAAATTATTAAATTCCCATATTCAAGTTAATTAACTTTCTTCATTTTACCGAAACTGGCATAAAACCAAAACGACAGTGCATTTGGAAAACTCAAGAATTTTACATTTAGGTATAAAACCGATTTTCTTGCATATACACATTTGGCAATCCATATCGAGTGGATTAAAATCATTATCTTCACATATTAAAGTTAATTAAGGTTCTTCATCTTACCGAAATTGGCATAAAACCAAAACGGCAGTGCATTTGGAAAATTCCAAAATTTTACATTTACGTATAAAACTGACTTTCTTGCATGTACACAGTTAGAAATCCATATCAAGTTGCTTCAAATTATTAAATTCATATATTAAAGTTAAGTTACCTTCTTCATCTTACCAAAGTTGACATAAAGCCATAACGGCAATGCATTTGGAAAAATTCCAGAATTTTACATTTAGGTATAAAACCGATTTTCTTGCATGTATACATTTGGCAATCTATGTCGAATGGCTTCAAATCATTAGCTTAACATATTAAAGTTAATTAACCTTCTTCATCTTACAGAAGTTGGAATTAACCAAAACGGCAGTGCATTTGGAAAATTCCAGACATTTACATTTAAGTATAAAACTGATTTTCTTGCATGCACACATTTAGAAATCCATATCAAGTGGCCTCAAATCATCAGCTTCACATATTAAAGTTAATTACCTTCTTCATCTTACCGAAATTGGCACAAAGCCAAAACGGCAATGCATTTGGAAAATTCCAGAGTTTTACTTTTAATTATAAAACTGACTTTCTTGCATGTACACACTTAGAAATTAATATCGAGTTAATTCAAATCATTAGCTTCACATATTAAAGTTATTTAACCTTCTTCATCTTACCGAAATTGGCATAAATCCAAAACGGCAGTGCATTTGGAAAAAAATCCATAATTTTACATTAAGGTATAAAACCGATTTTCTTGCATGTATACATTTAGAAATCCATATCAAGTTGCTTCAAATCATTAGCTTCACAAATTAAAGTTAATCAACCTTCTTCATCTTACCGAAATTGGCATAAAACCAAAACGACAGTGCAGTTGCAAAATTCTAGAATTTTACATTTAGGTATAAATCCGATTTTCTCGTATTCACATATTTGGCAATCCATATCGAGTGGATTCAAATCATTAGCTTCACATATTAAAGTTAATTAAGCTTCTTCATCTTACCGAAATTGGCATAAAACCAAAACGGCAGTGCATTTGGAAAATTCCAAAATTTTACGTTTACGTATAAAACTGACTTTCTTGCATGTACACAGTTAGAAATCCATATCAAGTTGCTTCAAATTATTAAATTCCCATATTCAAGTTAATTAACTTTCTTCATTTTACCGAAATTGGCATAAAGCCAAAACGGCAGTGCATTTGGAAAATTCCAGAATTTCACATTTAGGTATAAACTGCCTTTCTTGCATAAGAACTTTTAGAAATACTTATAAAGATGCATTAAATTATTAATTAGTTGAAATTAAATCATTAAACTTCATATATTAAAGTTAATTTACCTTCTTCATCTTACCAAAATTGACATAAAGCCATAACGGCAATGCATTTGGAAAAATTCAAGAATTTTACATTTAGGTATAAAACCGATTTTCTTGCATGTACACATTTAGATATCCATATCAAGTTGCTTCAAATTATTAAATTCCCATATTCAAGTTAATTAACTTTCTTCATTTTACCGAAATTGGCATAAAGCCAAAACGGCAGTGCATTTGGAAAATTCCAGAATTTCACATTTAGGTATAAAACTGACTTTCTTGCATAACAATTTTAGAAATACTTATAAAGCTGCTTCAAATCATTAACTTATTTAAGTTAATTTACCGTTTTCATCTTACCAAATTGACATAAAGCCATAACGGCAATGCATTTGGAAAAACTCCAGAATTTTACATTTAGGTATAAAACCGATTTTCTTGCATGTACACATTTAGAAATCCATATCAAGTTGCTTCCAATTATTAAATTCCCATATTCAAGTTAATTAACTTTCTTCATTTTACCGAAATTGGCATAAAGCCAAAACGGCAGTGCATTTGGAAATTTCCAGAATTTCACATTTAGGTATAAAAGTGACTTTCTTGCATGAACACAATTAGGAATCCATATCAAGTTGCTTCAAACTATTAAATTCACATATTAAAGTTAATTAATCTTCTTCATCTTACCGAAATTGGCATAAAGCCAAAACGGCAGAGCATTTGGAAAACTCAAGAATTTTACAGTTAGGTATAAAACCGATTTTCTTGCATATACACATTTGGCAATCCATATAAAGTGGCTTCAAATTATTAAATTCCCATTTTCTAGTTAATTAACTTTCTTCATTTTACCGATATTGAAATAAAGCCAAAACGGGAGTGCATTTGGAAAATTCCAGAATTTCACATTTAGGTATAAAACTGACTTTCTTGCATGTACACATCTAGGAATCCATATCGAGTTGCTTCAAATTATTAAATTCCCATATTCAAGCTAATTAACTTTCTTCATTTTACCGAAATTGGCATAAAGCCAAAACGGCAGTGCATTTGGAAAATTCAAGAATTTCACATTTAGGTATAAAACTGGCTTTCTTGCATAAACACTTTTAGAAATACCTATAAAGTTGCTTTAAATCATTAACTTCATATATTAAAGTTAATTTACCTTCTTCATCTTACCAAACTTGACATAAAGCCATAACGGCAATGCATTTGGAAAAATTCCAGAATTTTACATTAAGGTATAAAACCGATTTTCTTGCATATACACATTTGACAATCCATATCGAGTGGATTCAAATCATTAGCTTCACACATTAAAGTTAATTAACCTTCTTCATCTTACCGAAATTGGCATTAACCAAAACGGCAGTGCATTTGGAAAATTCCAGACATTTACATTTAAGTATAAAACCGATTTTCTTGCATGCACACATTTAGAAATCCATATCAAGTTGCTTCAAATTATTAAATTCCCATATTCAAGTTAATTAACTTTCTTCATTTTACCGAAACGGCAGTGCATTTGGAAAATTCCAGAATTTCACATTTAGGTATAAAACTGGCTTTCTTGCATAAAAAGTTTTAGAAATACGTATATAGTTGCTTCAAATCATTAGCTTCATATATTAAAGTTAATTTACCTTCTTCATCTTACCAAAGTTGACATAAAGCCATAACGGCAATGCATTTGGAAAAATTACAGAATTTTACATTTAGATATAAAACCGATTTTCTTGCATGTACACAATTAGATATCCATATCAAGTTGCTTCAAATTATTAAATTCCCATGTTCAAGTTAATTAACTTTCTTAATTTTACCGAAATTGGCATAAAGCCAAAACGGCAGTGCATTTGGAAAATTCCAGAATTTCACATTTAGGTATAAAACTGACTTTCTTGCATAAAAACTTTTAGAAATACTTATAAAGTTGCTTCAAATCATTAACTTCATATATTTAAGTTAATTTACCTTCTTCATCTTACCAAATTGACATAATGCCATAACGGCAATGCATTTGGAAAAACTCCAGAATTTTACATTTAGGTTTAAAACCGATTTTCTTGCATGTACACATTTAGAAATCCATATCAAGTTGCTTCCAATTATTAAATTCCCATATTCAAGTTAATTAACTTTCTTCATTTTACCGAAATTGGCATAAAGCCAAAACGGCAGTGCATTTGGAAATTTCCAGAATTTCACATTTAGGTATGAAACAGACATTTACATTTAAGTATAAAACCGATTTTCTTGCATGCACACATTTAGAAATATCAAGTTGCTTCAAATTATTAAATTCCCATATTCAAGTTAATTAACTTTCTTCATTTTACGGAAATTGGCATAAAGCCAAAACGACAGTGCATTTGGAAAATTCCAGAATTTCACATTTAGGTATAAAACTGACTTTCTTGCATGTACACATCTAGAAAACCATATCAAGTTGCTTCAAATTATTAAATTCCCATATTCAAGTTAATTAACTTTCTTCATTTTACCGAAATTCTCATAAAACCAAAAGGGCAGTGCATTTGGAAAATTCCAGAACTTTACATTTAGGTATAAAACCGATTTTCTTGCATATACACATTTGGATATCCATATAAAGTGGCTTCAAATTATTAAATTCCCATATTCAAGTTAATTAACTTTCTTCATTTTACCGAAATTGGCATAAAGCCAAAACGGCAGTGCATTTGGAAAATTCCAGAATTTCACATTTAGGTAGAAAACTGACTTTCTTGCATGCACACATTTAGAAATCCATATAAAGTTGCTTCAAATTATTAAATTCACATATTAAAGTTAATTAATCTTCTTCATCTTACCGAAATTGGCATAAAGCCAAAACGGCAGTGCATTTGGAAAACTCAAAAATTTTACATTTAGGTATAAAACCGATTTTCTTGCATATACACATTTGGCAATCCATATCAAGTTGCTTCAAATTATTAAATTCCCATATTCAAGTTAATTAACTTTCTTCATTTTACCGAAATTGGCATAAAGCCAAAACGGCAGTGCATTTGGAAAATTCCAGAGTTTCACATTTAGGTATAAAACTAACTTTCTTGCATGTACACATTTAGAAATCCATATCAAGTTGCTTCAAATTATTAAATTCCCATATTCAAGTTAATTAATTTTCTTCATTTTACCGAAACGGCAGTGCATATGGAAAATTCCAGAATTTCACATATAGGTATAAAACTGACTTTCTTGCATGTACACATTTAGAAATCCATATCAAGTTGCTTCAAATCATTAAATTCACATATTAAAGTTAATTTACCTTCTTCATCTTACCGAAATTGGCATAAAGCCAAAACGGCAGTGCATTTGGAAAACTCAAGAATTTTACATTTAGGTATAAAACCGATTTTCTTGCATATACACATTTGGCAATCCATATCGAGTGGATTCAAATCATTAGCTTCACATATTAAAGTTAATTAAGCTTCTTCATCTTACCGAAATTGGCATAAAACCAAAACGGCAGTGCATTTGGAAAATTCCAAAATTTTACATTTACGTATAAAACTGACTTTCTTGCATGTACACATTTAGAAATCCATATCAAGTTGCTTCAAATTATTAAATTCCCATATTCAAGTCAATTAACTTTCTTCATTTTACCGAAATTGGCATTAAGCCAAAACGGCAGTGCATTTGGAAAATTCCAGAACTTCACATTTAGGTATAAAACTGACTTTCTTGCATGTACACATTTAGAAATCCATATCAAGTTGCCTCAAATTATTAAATTCACATATTAAAGTTAATTAACCTTCTTCATCTTACCGAAATTGGCATATAGCCAAAACGGCAGTGCATTTGGAAAATTCCAAATTCTTATATTTAGGTATAGAATTGACTTTCTTGCATGTACCCATTTAGAAATTCATATCAAGTTGCTTCAAATTATTAAATTCCCATATTCAAGTTAATTAACTTTCTTCATTTTACCGAAATTGACATAAAGCCAAAACGGCAGTGCATTTGGAAAATTCCAGAATTTCACATTTAGGTATAAAACTGACTTTCTTGCATAAACACTTTTAGAAATACTTATAAAGTTGCTTCAAATCATTAACTTCATATATTAAAGTTAATTTACCTTCTTCATCTTACCAAAGTTGACATAAAGCCGTAACGGCAATGCATTTGGAAAAATTCCAGAATTTTACATTTAGGTATAAAACCGATTTTCTTGCATGTCTACTTTTGGCAATCTATGTCGAATGGCTTCAAATCATTAGCTTAACATATTAAAGTTAATTAACCTTCTTCATCTTACAGAAGTTGGCATTAACCAAAACGGCAGTGCATTTGGAAAATTTCAGACATTTACATTTAATTATAAAACCGATTTTCTTGCATGCACACATTTAGAAATCCATATCAAGTTGCCTCAAATCATTAGCTTCACATATTAAAGTTAATTAACCTTCTTCATCTTACCGAAATTGGCACAAAGCCAAAACGGCAATGCATTTGGAAAATTCCAGAATTTTACATTTAGGTATAAAACTGACTTTCTTGCATGCACACACTTAGAAATTAATATCGAGTTAATTCAAATCATTAGCTTCACATATTAAAGTTATTTAACCTTCTTCAATTTACCGAAATTGGCATAAAGCCAAAACGGCATTGCATTTGGAAAATTCCAGAATTTCACATTTAGGTATAAAACTGACTTTCTTACATGCACACATTTAGAAATCCATATCAAGTTGCTTCAAATTATTAAATTCACATATTAAAGTTAATTAATCTTCTTCATCTTACCGAAATTGGCATAAAGCCAAAACGGCAGTGCATTTGGAAAACTCAAGAATTTTACATTTAGGTGTAAAAACGATTTTCTTGCATATACACATTTGGCAATGCATATCAAGTTGCTTCAAATGATTCAATTCCCATATTCAAGTTATTTAACTTTCTTCATTTTACCGAAATTGGCATAAAGCCAAAACGGCAGTGCATTTGGAAAATTCCAGAGTTTCACATTTAGGTATAAAACTGACTTTCTTGCATGTACACATTTGGAAATCCATATAAAGTTGCTTCAAATTATTAAATTCCCATATTCAAGTCAATTAACTTTCTTCATTTTACCGAAATTTGCATAAAGCCAAAACGGCAGTGCATTTGGAAAATTCCAGAATTTCACATTTAGGCATAAAACTGACTTTCTTGCATAAACACTTTTAGAAATACTTATAAAGTTGCTTCAAATCATTAACTTCATATATTAAAGTTAATTTACCTTCTTCATCTTACCAAAGTTGACATAAAGCCATACCGGCAATGCAATTGGAAAATTCCAAAATTTTACATTTACGTATAAAACTGACTTTCTTGCATGTACACATTTAGAAATCCATAACAAGTTGCTTCAAATCATAAGCTCAACATATTAAAATTAAATAACCCTCATCATCTTACTTAAGTTGACATAAAGCCATAAAGGCAGTGCAATTGGAAAAAAAAAAATCCATAATTTTACATTTAGGTAAAAACCGATTTTCTTGCATGTGCACATTTAGAAATCCATTTCGAGTTGACTCAAATCATTAACTGCATATAGTGAAGGTAATTTACCTTCTTCATCTTACCAAAGTTGACATAAAGCCATAAAGTCTGTGCATTTTGAAAATTCCAGAATTTTACATTTAGGTATAAAACTGACTTTATTGCATGTACACACTTAGAAATCCATATCGAGTTGACTCAAATCATTAAATTCACATATTAAAGTTAATTAGCCTTCTTCATCTTACCGAAATTGGCATAAAACCAAAACGGCAGTGCATTTGGAAAATTCCAAAATTTTACATTTACGTATAAAACTGACTTTCTTGCATGTACACATTTAGAAATCCATATCAACTTGCCTCAAATTATTAAATTCCGATATTCAAGTCAATTAACTTTCTTCGTTTTACCGAAATTGGCATAAAACCAAAACGACAGTGCATTTTGAAAATTCCAGAATTTTACATTTAGGTATAAAACTGACTTTCTTGCATGTACACATTTAGAAATCCATATCAAGTTGCTTCAAATTATTAAGTTCACATATTAAAGTTAATTAATCTTCTTCATCTTACTGTGGTTGGCATAAAGCCAAAACGGCAGTGCATTTGAAAATTCCAGAACTTCACATTTAGGTATAAAACTGACTTTCTTGCATGTACACATTTAGAAATCCATATCAAGTTGCTTCAAATTATTAAATTCCCATATTCAAGTTAATTAACTTTCTTCATTATACCGAAATTGGCATAAATCCAAAACGGCAGTGCATTTGGAAAATTCCAGAACTTCACATTTAGGTATAAATCTGACTTTCTTGCATGTACACATTTAGAAATCCATATCAAGTTGCTTAAAATCATTAGCTTCACATATTAAAATTAATAAACCTTCTTCATTTTACCGAAATTGGCATAAAGCCAAAACGGCAGTGCATATGGAAAAAAATCCATAATTTTAGATTTAGGTATAAAACCAATTTTCTTGCATGTGCACATTTAGAAATCCATATCAAGTTGCTTCAAATTATTAAATTCCCATATTCAAGTTAATTAACTTTCTTCATTTTACCGAAATTGGCATAAAGCCAAAACGACAGTGCATTTTGAAAATTCCAGAATTTTACATATAGGTATAAAACCGATTTTCTTGCATATACACATTTGGCAATCCATATCAAGTTGCTTCAAATTATTAAATTCCCATATTCAAGTTAATTAACTTTCTTCATTTTACCGAAATTGGCATAAAGCCAAAACGGCAGTGCATTTGGAAAATTCCAGAATTTCACACTTAGGTATAAAACTAACTTTCTTGCGGGTACACATTTAGAAATCCATATCAAGTTGCTTCAAACTATTAAATTCCGATTCCGATTTTCTTGCATGTATACATTTGGCAATCTATGTCGAATGGCTTCAAATCATTAGCTTCACATATTAAAGTTAATTAAGCTTCTTCATCTTACAGAAGTTGGCATTAACCAAAACGGCAGTGCATTTGGAAAATTCCAGACATTTACATTTAAGTATAAAACCGATTTTCTTGCATGCACACATTTAGAAATCCATATCCAGTTGCCTCAAATCATTAGCTTCACATATTAAAGTTAATTAACATTCTTCATCTTACCAAAATTGGCATAAAGCCAAAACGGCAGTGCATTTGGAAAACTCAAGAATTTTACATTTAGGTATAAATTCGATTTTCTTGCATATACACATTTGGCAATCCATATCGAGTGGATTGAAATCATTAGCTTCACATATTAAAGTTAATTAAGCTACTTCATCTTACCAAAATTGGCATAAAACCAAAACGGCAGTGCATTTGGAAAATTCCAAAATTTTACATTTACGTATAAAACTGACTTTCTTGCATGTACACATCTAGAAAACCATATCAAGTTGCTTCAAATTATTAAATTCCAATATTCAAGCTAAATACCTTTCTTCATTTTACCGAAATTGGCTAAAAGCCAAAACGGCAGTGCATTTGGAAAATTCCAGAAATTCACATTTAGGTATAAAACTGACTTTCTTGCATAAACACTTTTAGAAATACTTATAAAGTTGCTTCAAATCATTAACTTCTTATATTAACGTTAATTTACCTTCTTCATCTTACCAAAGTTGACATAAAGCCATAACGGCAATGCATTTGGAAAAATTCCAGAATTTTACATTTAGGTATAAAACCGATTTTCTTGCATGTATACATTTAGAAATCCATATCAGGTTGCTTCAAATCATTAGCTTCACATATGAAAGTTAATCAACCTTCTTCATCTTACCGAAATTGGCATAAAACCAAAACGACAGTGCAGTTGGAAAATTCCTCAATTTTACATTAAGGTATAAAACCCATTTTCTTGCATGTGCACATTTAGAAATCCATATCAAGTTGCTTCAAATTATTAAATTCCAATATTCAAGCTAAATACCTTTCTTCATTTTACCGAAATTGGCATAAAGCCAAAACGGCAGTGAATTTGGAAAATTCCAGAATCTTATATTTCGGTATAAAACTGACTTTCTTGCATAAACACTTTTAGAAATACTTATGAAGTTGCTTCAAATCATTAACTTCATATAATTAAGTTAATTAACCTTCTTCATCTTACAGAAGTTGGCATAAACCAAAACGGCAGTGCATTTGGAAAATTCCAGACATTTACATTAAAGTATAAAACCGATTTTCTTGCATGCACACATTTAGAAATCCATATCAAGTTGCCTCAAATCACTAGCTTCACATATTAAAGTTATTTAACCTTCTTCATCATACCGAAATTGGCACAAAGCCAAAACGGCAATGCATTTGGAAAATTCCAGAATTTTACACTTAGGTATAAAACTGACTTTCTTGCATGTACACACTTAGAAATTAATATCGAATTAATTCAAATCATTAGCTTCACATATTTAAGTTATTTAACCTTCTTCATCTTACCGAAATTGGCATAAATCCAAAACGGCAGTGCATTTGGAAAAAAAATCCATAATTTTACATTTAGGTATAAAACCGATTTTCTTGCATGTATACATTTAGAAATCCATATCAAGTTGCTTCAAATCATTAGCTTCACATATTAAAGTTAATCAACCTTCTTCATCTTACCGAAATTGGCATGAAACCTAAACGACAGTGCAGTTGGAAAATTCCACAATTTTACATTTAGGTATAAAACCCATTTTCTTGCATGTGCACATTTAGAAATCCATATCAAGTTGCTTCAAATTATTAAATTCCAATATTCAAGCTAAATACCTTTCTTCATTTTACCGAAATTGGCATAAAGCCAAAACGGCAGTGAATTTGGAAAATTCCAGAATCTTATATTTCGGTATAAAACTGACTTTCTTGCATAAACACTTTTAGAAATACTTATGAAGTTGCTTCAAATCATTAACTTCATATAATTAAAGTTAATTAACCTTCTTCATCTTACAGAAGTTGGCATAAACCAAAACGGCAGTGCATTTGGAAAATTCCAGACATTTACATTAAAGTATAAAACCGATTTTCTTGCATGCACACATTTAGAAATCCATATCAAGTTGTCTCAAATTATTAAATTCACATATTAAAGTTAATTAACTTTCTTCATCTTCCTAAAGTTGGCATAAAGCCATAACGGCAGTGCATTTTGGAAAAATTCCACAATTTTACATTTAGGTTGAAAACCCACTTTCTTGCATGTACACATTTAGAAGTCTATATCAAGTTGCCTCAAATCATTAACTTAACATATTAAAGTTAAGTTACCCTCACCATCTTTCTCAAGTTGGCATAAAGCCAAAACGACAGTGCATTTGGAAAAAATTCCATAATTTTACATTTAGGTAAAAAACTTAATTTCTTGCATGTACACATTTAGAAATCCATATCAAATTGCTTCAAATCATTAGCTTAACATATTAAAGTTAATTAACCCTCACTATCTTATTCAAGTTGACAGAAGACGATAACGGCAGTGCATTTGGAAAAAATTCCATAATTTTACATTTAGGTATAAAACCGACTTTCTTGCATGTACACTTTTAAAAAATCCATATCAAGTTCCCTCAAATTAATAGCTTCATTTATTAAAGTTAATTAACCTTCTTCATCTTACAGAAGTTGGCATAAAGCAAAAACGGCATTTAGAAATCCATATAAAGTTGCCTCAAATTTATAGCTTCACTTATTAAAGTTAATTAACCCTCACCATCTTATTCAAGTTGACATAAGACCATAACGGCAGTGCATTTGGAAAAAATTCCATAATTTTTCATTTGGGTATAAAACCGACTTTCTTGCATGAGCACATTTAGAAATCCATATCAAGTTGCTTCAAATCATTAGCTTCACATATTAAAGTTAATTAACCTTCTTCATCTTACAGAAGTTGGCATAAAGCCAAAACGGCGTTTAGAAATCCATATTAAGTTGCCTCAAATCAATAGCTTCACTTATTAAAGTCAATTAATTTTCTTCATCTTACAGAAGTTGGCATAAAGCCAAAACAGCAATGCATTTGGAAAAATTCCATAATTTTACATTCAGCTATAAAACTGACTTTCTTGCATGAGCACATTTGGAAATCCATATCAAGTTGCTTCAAATCATTAGCTTCACATATTTAAGTTAATTAACCCTTACTATCTTATTCAAGTTAACATAAGACCATAACGGCAGTGGATTTGGAAAAAATTCCATAATTTTACTTTTAGGTATAAAACCGATTTTCTTGCATGTACACATTTAGAAATCCATATCAAGTTGCTTCAAATTATTAAATTCACTTCTTAAAGTTAATTAACCTTCTTCATCTTACAGAAGCTGGCATAAGGCCAAAACAGCAGTGCATTTGGAAAATCTCTACAATTTCTCATTTAGGTATAAAACATATTTTCTTGCATGAGCACATTTAGAAGTCCATACCAAGTTGCTTCAAATCATTAGCTTCACATACTAAAGTTAATTAACCCTCACCATCTTATTCAAGTTAACATAAGACCATAACAGCCGTGCGTTTGGAAAAAATTCCATAATTTTACATTTAGAAATAAATCCGACTTCCTTGCATGTACACATTTAGAAATCCATATCAAGTTGCCTCAAATTAATAGCTTCACTTATTAAATTTAATTAACCTTCTTCATCTTACAGAAGTTGGCATAAAGCCAAAACGGCAGTGCATTTGGAAAATTCCAGAATTTTACGTTTAGGTAAAAAACTTAATTTCTTGCATGTACACATTTAGAAATCCATATCAAATTGCTTCAAATCATTAGCTTAACATATTAAAGTTAATTAACCCTCACTATCTTATTCAAGTTGACAGAAGACGATAACGGCAGTGCATTTGGAAAAAATTCCATAATTTTACATTTAGGTATAAAACCGACTTTCTTGCATGTACACTTTTAAAAATCCATATCAAGTTCCCTCAAATTAATAGCTTCATTTATTAAAGTTAATTAACCTTCTTCATCTTACAGAAGTTGGCATAAAGCCAAAACAGCAGTGCATTTGGAAAATTTCTACATTTTTCCTTTAGGTATAAAACAGAAGTAAAGAAGTTGGCATAAAGCCAAAACAGCAGTGCATTTGGAAAATCTCTACAATTTCTCATTTAGGTATAAAACATATTTTCTTGCATGAACACATTTAGAAGTCCATATCAAGTTGCTTCAAATCATTAGCTTCACATATTAAAGTTAATTAACCCTCACTATCTTATTTAAGTTGACATAAGACCATAACGGCAGTGCATTTGGAAAAAATTCCATAATTTTACTTTTAGGTATAAAACCGACTTTCTTGCATGTACACATTTAGAAATCCATATCAAGTTGCTTCAAAATATTAAATTCACTTCTTAAAGTTAATTAACCTTCTTCATCTTACAGAAGTTGGCATAAAGCCAAAACAGCAGTGCATTTGGAAAAATTCTATAATTTTTCATTTAGGTACAAAACCGACTTTCTTGCATGAGCACATTTAGAAATTCATATAAAGTTGCCTCAAATCAATAGCTTCACTTATTAAAGTCAATTAATTTTCTTCATCTTACAGAAGTTGGCATAAAGCCAAAACGGCATTTAGAAATCCATATCAAGTTGCCTCAAATCAATAACTTCACTTATTAAAGTCAATTAATTTTCTTCATCTTACAGAAGTTGGCATAAAGCCAAAACAGCAGTGCATTTGGAAAAATTCCATAATTTTACATTCAGGTATAAAACTGACTTTCTTGCATGAGCACATTTGGAAATCCATATCAAGTTGCTTCAAATCATTAGCTTAACATATTAAAGTTAACTAACCCTCATTATCTTATTCAAGTTAACATAAGACCATAACGGCAGTGCATTTGGAAAAAAATCCATAATTTTACTTTTAGGTATAAAACCGACTTTCTTGCATGTACACATTTAGAAATCCATATCAAGTTGCTTCAAAATATTAAATTTACTTTTTAAAGTTAATTAACCTTCTTCATCTTACAGAAGTTGGCATAAAGCCAAAACAGAAGTGCATTTGGAAAAATCCAGAATTCTACGTTTAGGTATAGGACTTATTTTCTTGCACGTACACGTTTAGAAATCCATATCAAGTTGCCTCAAATCAATAGCTTCACTTATTAAAGTTAATTAACCTTCTTCATCTTACAGAAGTTGACATAAAGCCAAAGCAGCAGTGCATTTGGAAAATTCCTTAATTTTACATTTAGGTATAAAACCGACTTTCTTGCGTGTACACATTTAGAAATCCATATAAAGTTGCCTCAAATTTATAGCTTCACTTATTAAAGTTAACTAACCTTCTTCATCTTACAGAAGTTGACATAAAGCCAAAACGGGCAATGCATTCGGAAAAATCCAGAATTTTACGTTTAGGTATAAGACTTATTTTCTTGCACGTACACGTTTAGAAATCCATATCAAGTTGCCTCAAATCAATAGCTTCACTTATTAAAGTTAATTAACCTTCTTCATCTTACAGAAGTTGACATAATGCCAAAGCAGCAGTGCATTTGGAAAATTTCATAATTTTACATTTAGAAATAAAACCGACTTTCTTGCATGTACACATTTAGAAATCCATATCAAGATGCCTCATATCAATAGCTTCAGTAATTAAAGTTAATTAACCTTCTTCATCTTACAGAAGTTGGCATAAAGCCAAAACAGCTGTGCATTTGAAAAAATTCCACAATTTTTCTTTTAGGTATAAAACCGATTTTTTTGCATGAGCACGTTTAGAAATCCATATGAAGTTGCTTCAAATCATTAGCTTCACATATTAAAGTTAATATTAAAGTTAATTAACCCTCACCATCTTATTCAAGTTGACATAAGACCATAACGGCAGTGCATTTGGAAAAAATTCCATAATTTTTCATTTAGGTATAAAACCGACTTTCTTGCATGAGCACATTTAGAAATCCATATCAAGTTGCTTCAAATCATTAGCTTCACATATTAAAGTTAATTAACTCTCACCATCTTATTCAAGTTGACATAAGACGATAATGGCAGTGCATTTGGAAAAAATTCCATAATTTTACATTTAGGTATAAAACCGACTTTCTTGCATGTACACTTTTAAAAATCCATATCAAGTTGCCTCAAATTAATAGCTTCACTTATAAAAGTCAATTAATTTTCTTCATCTTACAGAAGTTGGCATAAAGCCAAAACAGCAGTGCATTTGGAAAAATTCCATAATTTTACATTCAGCTATAAAACTGACTTTCTTGCATGAGCACATTTGGAAATCCATATCAAGTTGCTTCAAATCATTAGCTTCACATATTTAAGTTAATTAACCCTTACTATCTTATTCAAGTTAACATAAGACCATAACGGCAGTGCATTTGGAAAATTCCAAAATTTTACATTTAGGTATAAAACCGACTTTCTTGCATGAGCACATTTAGAAATCCATATCAAGTTTCTTCAAATCATTAGCTTCACATATTAATGTTAATTAACCCTCACCATCTTATTCAAGTTAACATAAGACCATAACGGCAGTGCATTTGGAAAAAATTCCATTACTTTACATTAAGGTATAAAACCGCTTTTCTTGCATGTACACATTTAGAAATCCATATAAAGTTGCCTCAAATCATTAGCTTAACATATTAAAGATAATTAACCTTCTTCATCTTACTGAAGTTGGCATAAAGCCAAAACGGCAGTACATTTGGAAAATTCCAGAATTTTACATTAGTTATAAAACCGATTTTCTAGCATATAAACATTTAGAAATCCATATCGAGTTGTTTCAAATCATTAGCTTCACATATTAAAGTTAACTAACCCTTATCATTTTACTCAAGTTGACATAAGACCACAACGGCAGTGCATTTGCAAAAATTCCATAATTTTACTTTTAGGTATAGAACCGACTTTCTTGCATGTACACATTTAGAAATCCATATCAAGTTGCTTCAAATTATTAAATTCACTTATTGAAGTTAATTAACCTTCTTCATCTTACAGAAGTTGGCATAAAGCCAAAACGGCAGTGCATTTGGAAAATTCCAGAATTTTACATTTAGGTATAAAACCGATTTTGTTGAATGTACACATTTGGAAATCCATATCAAGTTGCTTTAAATCATGAGTTTCTCATATTAAAGTTAATAAACCTTCGTCATCTTACTGAAGTTGGCACAAGGCCAAAACGGCAGTGCATTTGGAAAATTCCAGAATTTTACGTTTAGGTATAAAACCGATTTTCTTGCATGTACACATTTAGAAATCGATTTGAAGTTTCTTTAAATCATTAACTTCATAATGGCTTGTCAAAAAAATGTTGCAGTTTTTTATTGATTGTTTTTTTTTTTATTGAATTTGAAATGAATTTTTGATAACTCATGCCCAGCTCTTGACCGATGCTATAGCTGCTACTATGCCGGTCCCTTTCGACCAATTCAGCGATTTTATCGCAATTTTTGACGACAGGCCTTCCGGACCGTTTCGCATCTTCGACCACCTCTACACCAGAACGAAAACGTTGAAACCATCAATGTGCGGTGGAAATGGAAACTGTATCGGGTCAATAAACTGCACAAATTTTATTGGCGGCTTGAGATGCATTTTTGCCTTTATCGTAGTATTACTGTAAAATATGCCATATTTTCTCTTTATTTTACTCCATGTTTGCGACGCTATAACTCACGAACGACTTAAAAGAAACGACAATCAATCAAACGTGTTAGCGCGTGAAATGAGCTTTCCAAAAAGGTATAGCATGACCCGATGCGACGAACAAAACTAGAACTACGCGCTTTCAGCGCCAACTAGCGAAAATACCGCAAGACTTTTTTGACAACCTATTATATTAAACTAATTTACCTTCTTCATCTAACAGAATATGGCATAAAGCCAAAACGGCAGTGCATTTCGAAAAATTCCATAATGTTACATTTAGGTATAAAACCGATTTTCTTGTATATACACATTTAGAAATCCATATCAAGTTGCTTCAAATCATTAGCGTCACTTATTAAAGTTAATTAACCTTGTTAATCTTACTAAAGTTGGCATAAAGCCAACACGGCAGTGCATTTGGAAAAACTCCACAATATTTCACTTAGATGTAAAACCGAATTTCTTGTATGTACACATTTAGAAATCCATACCATGTTGCTTTAAATCATTAACTTCACATATTAAAGTTAATTAACCTTCATCATCTAACTCAAGTTGACATAAGACCATAACGGTAGTGCATTTGGAAAAAAATCCATATATTTACATTTAGGTATAAAACCGACTTTCTTGCATATACACATTTATCAATCCACATCGAGTTGTTTCAAATCATTAACGTCACATATTAAAGTTAGTTAACCTTCTTCATCTTACCAAAGTTAACATAAGACCACAACGGCAGTGCATTTGAAAAAAATTCCATAATTTTACATTTAGGTATAAAACCGACTTTTTTGCATGTTCACATTTAGAAATCCATATCGAGTTCATTCAAGTCATTAACGTCACATATTAAAGTTAATTAACCTTCATCATCTTACAGAAGTTGGAATAAAACCAAAACGACAGTGCATTTTCTTGCATATGCACATTTAGAAATCCAAACCGAATTGCTTTAAATTATAAGCTTTACATATTAAAGTTTATTAACCCTCATCATCTTACTCAAGTTGGCATATTGCTATAACGGCAGTGCATTTGGAGAAAATTCCATAAGTTTACATTTAGGTATAAAACCGATTTTCTTGCATATACACATTCAGAAATCCATACCATGTTGCTTTAAATCATTAACTTCACATATTAAAGTTAATTAACCTTCATCATCTAACTCAAGTTGACATAAGACCATAACGGCAGTGCATTTGGAAAAACTTCTATAATTAACATTTAGGTATAAAACCGACTTACTTGAATCTACACATTTAGAAATCGATATTAAGTTGCTTCAAATCATTAGCTTCACATACTAAAGTTAATTAACCTTCTTCATCTTACCAAAGTTAACACAAGACCACAACGGCAGTGCATTTGGAAAAAATTCTATAATTTTCCATTTAGGTATTAAACTGACTTTCTTGCATGTACACATTTAGAAATCCATATCGAGTTCATTCAAATCATTATCGTCACATACTAAAGTTAATTAACCTTCTTCATCTTACCATAGTTGACATAAGGCCACAACGGCAGTGCATTTGGAAAAAAATCCACATATTTACATTTAGGTATAAAACCGACTTTCTTGCATAAACTCATTTAGCAATCCATAACGAGTTTATTATGCGAGTTTATTATTTATTCATATGCACATTTAGAAATCCAAACCGAATTGCTTTAAATCATAAGCTTTACATATTAAAGTTAATTAAACCTCATCATCTTACTCAAGTTGACTTAATGCTATAAGGGCAGTGCATTTGGAAAAAATTCCATAATTTTACATTTGGGTATAAAACCGATTTTCTTGCATATACACATTTATAAATCCATATTAAGTTGCTTCAAATCATTAGCTTCACATACTAAAGTTAATTAACCTTCTTCATCTTACCAAAGTTAACATAAGAACACAACGGCAGTGCATTTGAAAAAAATTCCATAATTTTACATTTAGGTATAAAACCGACTTTTTTGCATGTACACATTTAGAAATCCATATCGAGTTCATTCAAATCATTAACGTCACATATTAAAGTTAATTAACCTTCATCATCTTACAGAAGTTGGAATTAAACCAAAACGACAGTGAATTTTCTTGCATATGCACATTTAGAAATCCATATCAAATTGCTTGAAATTAATAAATTCACATATGAAAGTTAGTTAACCCTCACCATCTCACTCAAGTTGACATATTAAAGTTATTTAACCTCTTCATCTTGGCATAAAGCCATAACGGTAGTGCATTTGGAAAAATTCATAATTTTACATTTGGGTATAAAACCGATTTTCTTGCATATACACATTTAGCAATCCATACCAAGTTGCTTTAAATTTACTTCGCATATTAAAGTTAATTAACCTTCATCATCTAACTCAAGTTTACATAAGACCATAACGGCAGTACATTTGGAAAAACTTCCATAATTTTACATTTAGGTATAAAACCGACTTTCTTGCATGTACACATTTAGAAATCCATATTCAGTTGCTTCAAATCATTAGCTTCACATACTAAAGTTAATTAACCTTCCTCATCTTACCAAAGTTAAAATAAGACCACAACGGCAGTGCATTTGGAAAAAATTCCTTAATTTTACATTTAGGTATAAAACCGACATTCTTGCATGTACACATTTCGAAATCCATATCAAGTTATTTCAAATCATTAGCTTCACATACTAAAGTTAATTAACCTTCTTCATCTTACCAAAGTTAACATAAGACCACAACGGCAATGCATTTGGAAAAAATTCCTTAATTTTACATTAAGGTATAAAACCGACATTCTTGGATGTACACATTTCGAAATCCATATCAAGTTGCTCCAAATTGTTAAATTCACATATTAAAGTATATTAACCCTCATCATCTCACTCAAGTTGACATAAGACCATAACGGCAGTGCATTTGGAAAAAAATCCACATATTTACATTTAGGTATAAGACCGACTTTCTTGCATATACTCATTTAGCAATCCATATCGAGTTTATTATTTATTCATATGCACATTTAAAAATCCAAACCGAATTGCTTTAAATCATAAGCTTTACATATTAAGGTTAATTAAACCTCATCATCTTACTCAAGTTGACATAATGCTATAAGGGCAGTGCATTTGGAAAAAAATCCATAATTTTACGTTTGGGTATAAAACCGATTTTCTTGCATATACACATTTATAAATCCATATCAAGTTGCTTCAAATTATTAAATTCACATATTAAAGTTAATTAACCTTCTTCATCTTACAGAAGTTGGCATAAAACTAAAACGTCAATACATTTGGAAAAATTCCAGAATTTCATATTTAGGTATAAAACCGATTTTCTTGCACACACACATTTGGCAATCTATGTCGAATGTCTTCAAATCATTAGCTTCACATCTTTAAGTAAATTAACCTTCTTTATCTTACTGAAATTAGCATAAAGCCAAAGAAATTCCATAATTTTGCATTTAGGTATAAAACTGATTTTTTTGCATATACAAATTTAATAATACATATCAAGTGTCTTTAAATCATTAACTTCACATATTAAAGAAAAATTAACTTTCTTCATCCTACTAAAGTTGGCATTAAGCCACAACGGCAATGCATTTGGAAAAATTCCACCATTTTGCATTTATATAGGTATAAAACCGATTTTCCTGCATGTAAACATTTAGTATTCCATATCGAGTGTATTCGAATCATTAACGTCACCTATTCAAGTTAATTAACCTTCGTCATCTTACAGAAGTTGGCACACTGCCAAAACGGCAGTGCATTTGGAAAATTCCAGAATTTTACGCTTAAGTATAAAACCTGTTTTCTTGCATGTACACATCTGGAAATTCATATCAAGTTGTCACAAATCATAAGCTTAACATATGAAAGTTAATTAACCTTTATCATGTTACTCAAGTTGACATAAGACCATAACGGCAGTGCATTTGGAAAAAAATCCATATATTTACATTAAGGTATAAAACCGACTTTCTTGCATATACACATTTAGCAATCCATATCGAGTTCATTCAAATCATTAGCTTCACATATTCAAGTTAATTAACCTTCGTCATCATACAGAAGTTGGCATAGAGCCTAAACGGCAGTGCATTTGGAAAAAGTCCACAATTTTACATTTAGGTATAAAACCGATTTTCTTGCTTATACACATTTGGCAATCTATGTCAAATGGCTTCAAATCATTAGCATCACATATTAAAGTCAATTAACCTTCTTAATCTTACTGACGTTGGCATAAAGCCAAAACGGCAGTGCATTTGAAAAAATTCCACAATTTTACCTTTAGGTATAAAACCGATTTTCTGGCATACACACATTTGGCAATCTATGTAGAATGGCTTCGAATCATTAGCTTCACATATTAAAGTTAAGTAACCTTCTTCATCTTACTGAAGTTAGCATAAAGCCAAAACGGCAATGCATTTGGAAAAATTTCCATAATTTTACATTTAGGTATAAAACCGACTTTCTTGTATGTACACATTTAGAATTCCATATCGAGTTCATTCAAATCATTAACGTCACATACTACAGTTAATTATTCTTCTTCATTTTACCAAAGTTTACATAAGGACACAACGGCAGTGCATTTGGAAAAATTTCCATAATTTAACATTTAGGTATAAAACCGCCTTTCTTGCATGTACACATTTAGAAATCCATATCAAGTTGCTTCAAATCATTAGCTTCACAAATTAAAGTTAAATAACCCTCATCATCTTACTCAAGTTGACGTAACGCTATAACGGCAGTGCATTCGGAAAAAATTCCATAATTTTACATTTAGGTATAAAACTGATTTTCTTGCACATACACATTCAAAAATCCATATCAAGTTGCTTCAAATCATTAGCTTCACATAATAAGTTTAATTAACTTTCTTCATCTAACTCAAGTTGACATAAGACCATAACGGCAGTGCATTTGGAAAAATTTCCATAATTTTACATTTAGGTATAAAACCGACTTTCTTGTATGTACACATTTAGAATTCCATATCGAGTTCATTCAAATCATTAACGTCACATACTACAGTTAATTATTCTTCTTCATTTTACCAAAGTTTACATAAGGACACAACGGCAGTGCATTTGGAAAAATTTCCATAATTTAACATTTAGGTATAAAACCGACTTTCTTGCATGTACACATTTCGAAATTCATATCAAGTTGCTTCAAATTATTGAATTCACATATTAAAGTTAATAAACGTTCATCATCTAACTCAAGTTGACATGAGACCACAACGGCAGTGCATTTGGAAAAAAAATCCATATATTTACATTTAGGTACAAAACCGATTTTCTTGCATATACACATTTAGCAATCCATATCGAGTTCATTCAAATCATTAACGTCGCATACTAAAGTTAATTAACCTTCTTCATCTTACCAAAGTTGACATAAGACCAAGAAGGCAGTGCATTTGGAAAAAATTCCATAATTTTACATTTAGGTATAGAACCGTCTTTCTTGCATGTACACATTTCGAAATCCATTTCAAGTTGCTTCAAATTATTAAATTCACATATTAAAGTTAATTAACCTTCATTATCTAACTCAAGTTGACATAAGACCATAATGGCAGTGCATTTGGAAAACGATCCGCATATTTACATTTAGGTATAAAACCGACTTTCTTGCATATACTCATTTAGCAATCCATATCGAGTTTATTCAAATCATTAACGTCACATATTAAAGTTAATTAACCTTCTTCATTTTAAAAAGGTTGGCATAAAACCACAAAGACAGTTTTTTTTTTTTTTTTGTTTTAAGTAGGAGGAAGCATCAAAAGCCGAAGTGCGGAACTTTAATCCGCTAAACCTAACCTACTCCCAACTCCAGACTCTCCCACGGAACCACCTGATTAGGTATTACTTCGTGGGAGTGATAAGACAATTAAGTCTCCTCTATGGCACGGACTGACGGACGCCTATTCTGTTCTATATGTCTAAGTTTTGTCATGATTGACGCTGCCGCTTCGCTGACAGCATTCCAGTTCTCAGTGGACTGGCACATAAGTGTCGTCAAATTTTCCACCGCAAAACTACCACCGAGTGTAGTTTTAAGTTTTTCCCTTGTACTTAAAAAGCGAGGGCAATAAAAGAATACATGTTCGGAGTCTTCTAAGCACTCTGAACACGTCGGACAATTCGGACTAAAGTCGTGCTGGAATCTGTACAGGTAGCTTCTAAAGCACCCATGCCCACTTAGTATTTGGGTTAGGTGGAAATCCAGGTCCCCATGTCGTCTGTCGATCCAGGAATGGATCACCGGTATTAGTCTGTAGGTCCACCGTCCCTTAAGTGAGGTTTGCCACCGCTGCTGCCATATCGTTAAGCTTTTCACTCTCTCTTCTCTTTTGGCTCCTATAGATGGCTCTGATAATTTGTAAACTCGTTCGTATTCGTCACCCTGGATGTCAATGGGCATCATACTGGCTATTACTTCAGCAGCATCACTTGAAATTGTTCGGAAAGCGCTGATAACTCTTAGTGCCGATAGCCTGTGCACTGTGTTTATTTGTCTGGCATACGCTTTGATACCTAGCGCCTGGATCCATATTGGAACCGCATATAACATAACCGATCTCATTACCTTTGCGAGTAAAAAACGCCTGTTGGAACGCACGCAGCCTTTATTTGCCATCATTCTTGACAAGGCATTCAGGATTTTATTCGCTTTACCTGCAGTGTACTCTAGGTGATCCTTAAATTTGAGTCTTGAGTCTACTATTACTCCCAGATATTTTAGGTGTGGCTGTGAATGAATCTCGCACTCCCCTATGGTGAGAGATATACTTTCCTCTACTTTTCTTGTACTTATGAGCAAGACCTCTGTCTTTTGCTCAGCCAGTTCTAAACTCATTGAGGAGAACCATTGGCGCAGACCGTTTATGCACTCATTGCATTTGCTCCGGAGGTCGTCGAGGTGTTTAGCAACTGCTACCACAATAAGGTCGTCTGCGTATGCAACTAATTTAATAGCTTTCTCTTGGTGTCTCCTTAGCACCCCATCATACATTATATTCCAGAGAAGGGGGCCTAGTACCGAGCCTTGCGGTACTCCACTTGAAATTGAGTAGCTCTTTGTGCCTTCATCTGTATCGTATAATAGTCGCCTGTTTTCAAAATAACTTATGACAATTTCCATAAGATATTGAGGAGCACGTATTTCATCTAGAGCTTTGATTATGTTTGTCCACTTTGCTGAGTTAAAGGCATTTTTCACATCCAGGGTGATCAGCGCACAATATTTTTTTGTTCCTCCTTTCCATCGCTTGCCACTTACTGCGCATTTCGCTGTGTCAACGACATCGTATAGTGCGTCAATGGTGGACCTCTTTTTCATAAAGCCGTATTGTCTTTCTGATAATCCGCCGGCTTTCTGGATTGCTATCTCCAAGCGGTTTCTAACTATGCTTTCATATACTTTGCCAATAGTGTCAAGCATACATAGAGGTCGATATGAAGATGGTTCCTCCGGAGGCTTTTTTGGTTTAGGAAGTAGAACCAATCGCTGGACTTTCCATGGGTCCGGAAATATTCCTTCTTTTAAGCACGCATTGTACATTTTCATGAATAATTTGGGTTTCAGAGTCATGGCTTCTTTTAGGGCTATGTTTGGAATGCCATCTAATCCAGGCGCTTTGCTGCTTTTAATTTTTCCGGCTATGGCCAATATTTCTTCTTCACTAACTAGCAGTGGTGACTCCTCGACTTCGGTTAGAGGCTTAGCATAAGAAATACTGTCGTGTTTTGGAAACAAAGTTTCGACGACATTTCTCATAAAGGATGCGCTTTTGGGTTGGTCGGCCTTATTCTTGAATTTTGACATACAGATTTTGTATGCTGTTCCCCAGGGGTCTTCATTTGCTTCCTCACAGAGTTTTTCAAAACACTTCTTTTTACTGCGACCGATGGCTGACTTCAGAAGCTTCTTTTGACTTTTAAATATATCCCTAAGACTGCTTTCATTTTCTTCGCTCTGATTACGTTGTAGGCGGCGTCTAGCTGAGTTGCAGAGTTTTCTGAGCCCAGCTATTTCTTCATTCCACCAATACACTGGTCTTCGGTTGTTGTGGTGTGCTGTCCTACGCATAGTTGCGTCGCAAGCTGTGGACAATTTTTTCCGCACTGCGGATACCAAGTATATGGCGTCTTCGCCTTGTATATTTTCTGAACTCCAGACCATCTCAAAAAGTTCGGCATCAAAGTCTTTTTGTTTCCAAGTTCGTTTTTGGCATGTGCTCCTGCTGCGGTGTTCCCTCCCTCCAGCATATGAGACTTCGGCAATAATAGCCATGTGGTCACTATTTGTAAATATATCCGACACCGCCCACTTAATGTGCCTACTAAGGGCATCGTTGGCGAACATGAGATCGATTATGGAGCCTTTGTTTCCTTTTTGAAATGTATTTTGCGTTCCGCTATTCATGATCGTAAGATTCGTTTGGCCGAGGAATTCAAGTAGTAGACGCCCACGGTGGTTTGTGCGCCTACTACCCCAAGCGGTCGACCACGCATTGAAGTCACCTGCGATTATAATTGGGGATTTTCCTCTGGTTTCTAAAGCAAGTTCCAAAAGGAAGTCTTCAAAATCCTTAATGGAGGCACTGGGAGGAGCATAGCAGCTAACAAAGTATATGCCACGTATATTTGCCCATGTGAAAAAATTATGCCCTCTGGAACGAGACATAAATGGTTGTCCTTTACAGGACCATATTGCAGCCTTTCCAGATATGTCTGTAGTCCAGGTGCTTTCCGAACGCTGGGAGTATTGCTCGCTTAGTAAGGCGACATCAATGCTTTTTTCAAATACAGTCTGTTTTAGTAGCTCTTGTGCTGCTGCGCAATGGTTCAAATTTAATTGTATTATCCTCATTTCCCTAGCGATTTCGCCATCTCTAGATATTTGGGACACGTAGTACTCAGGGCTGAGTGCGCTCCTTTGCAAAGCATGCAGCTTGGATCGTTAGTACATAACTTCGCTACATGTCCACCGGCTCCACAACGTGTGCATAGAGACGACCTGTCCACAGGGTTGCAACATTTGTGCGCCATGTGCCCCAGATGGAAACACCTGAAGCAACGGGGAATAGGGGAGTATTCCCGGAGTCGACATACAGACCACCCAATCTTTATTTTGCCTACCTTTAGCGCAGTTTTGGCGTCCTGGGCGCGCAGGCATAAGATAGCTATTTGTGTTCCGCTTCGGGTCTTTCGTATGCTCTTAATGTTTATTTTTCCCAGATTTTCTATTCCGCACTCTTTTTGCAAAGCTTCGCAAATCTCTTCTGGAGAAGTTATTTCGTCCAAATCCTTGCACATAATCATGACGTTGTGGGTTTTTGGCTGTATCACAGCCATTTCCCCGACCACTCCTTCTAAGGCACTTTGGAACGATTCGGCTTTTTTATCCGCTTGGTTTTTCAGTTGTAATAACAGATCTCCTTTCAACGTTTTTCTTATATACGTTACGCTTGAGCCCAATTCCTCTAAGCCACTGTCGCCTTTTATTTTCCGGAGAATATCCGCATATGATGCACCATCCTGTTTCGTAAGTATGATGGCGTCTGGCCTCGATCTTATTTTCTGTTCGAGTGGTCTTCGCTTCTTAACAACGTCCACCCAAGCTTCGCTTGCGTTGGGTCTAACCGTTGTATTGGCTTGCATTAATTTCGCTGTCTCGCTGTAGGTGGGCTGATCCATTTTGGTAACATTTTTCGGATTTTTTGTTGGAGGTAAAAAGCCTATTGTCTCACGCAGCCTTTTCGGGGTATTTACCTCCTTACCTATTGGGGAAACCTGGGATGCTTTCCCTACCATAATCCTTTTGGGTAGGTTTTTTCCGCCTTTCTCAGCCTTAGCATGTAGCGCCACTATGTTGCTTACCAAGTCGCGCATGACCTGGTTTATGTGCCTTTGGCCAGCCATCATGTTCTCCAATTCCTTTATTTTATTACCCAACTGGTTAAAGTTTTGGGTAGTTTCGCTACTTTGTATTTTCTCAGAAGGTTTGCCACTTTCAATTATGTCGGCATTTTCGCATTCTCTTTTTGATCCAGCAGCGGTGGATATCTAATTTTTTCCGTTAGGAGGTGTTCTCATAATTTTTGAGTTTCTTTTAAAAGGATTCTCGGGGGTGCATCCACTACTGTTCTCAGAGGCCATACCTCAATGAGAAAATAGTTGGAAGCTACTGACAATAGGTATGTTCAGTCACTGCCCCTAAAACCTCGCTTATATTTTGAATAGTTGGCAATGCCAAAACCAAAGGGAATACGAAAAAGGAGAAACAAAAGGAGAACAGCTGATCAAAACAAAACGGCAATGCAAAAATTGAGCACGCGCTTTGTTTGGATTGCTGCTACAGGGGAAAAATAATCTGCTTTCAATAAAAAAACACAGAATATTTGCGGGTAAGTGCAAATGAATTTTTATTAAAAAATACAAATTGTACTTATCTTTTCTTGAAGATTTTGTGTCCGTTTTAGTTATAATAGCTTCCGAAAGCCTCAGCAAGGAAATTGATAGTAAATGGTGGGAAAAACTAAGTATTTTATGAAAAAACCCCAGAACCACACCAAAACACAACCACTTCACTTCACTATGTATACACAATGACAGTGCATTTTCTTGCGTACGCACATTTAGAAATCCAAACCGAATTGCTTGAAATCATTAGCTTCACATATTAAAGATAATTAACCCTCATCATCCTACTCAAGTTGGCATAATGCTATAATGGCACTGCATTTGGAAAAAATTCCATAATTTTAGATTTAGGTATAAAACCGATTTTCTTGCATACACACTTTTAGAAATCCATAACAAGTTGCTTTAAATCATTAACTTCGCATAATAAAGTTAATTAACCTTCATCATCTAACTCAAGTTGACCTCTTTTTCATAAAGCCGTATTGTCTTTCTGATAATCCGCCGGCTTTCTGGATTGCTATCTCCAAGCGGTTTCTAACTATGCTTTCATATACTTTGCCAATAGTGTCAAGCATACATAGAGGTCGATATGAAGATGGTTCCTCCGAAGGCTTTTTTGGTTTAGGAAGTAGAACCAATCGCTGGACTTTCCATGGGTCCGGAAATATTCCTTCTTTTAAGCACGCATTGTACATTTTCATGAATAATTTGGGTTTCAGAGTCATGGCTTCTTTTAGGGCTATGTTTGGAATGCCATCTAATCCAGGCGCTTTGCTGCTTTTAATTTTTCCGGCTATGGCCAATATTTCTTCTTCACTAACTAGCAGTGGTGACTCCTCGACTTCGGTTAGAGGCTTAGCATAAGAAATACTGTCGTGTTTTGGAAACAAAGTTTCGACGACATTTCTCATAAAGGATGCGCTTTTGGGTTGGTCGGCCTTATTCTTGAATTTTGACATACAGATTTTGTATGCTGTTCCCCAGGGGTCTTCATTTGCTTCCTCACAGAGTTTTTCAAAACACTTCTTTTTACTGCGGCCGATGGCTGACTTCAGAAGCTTCTTTTGACTTTTAAATATATCCCTAAGACTGCTTTCATTTTCTTCGCTCTGATTACGTTGTAGGCGGCGTCTAGCTGAGTTGCAGAGTTTTCTGAGCCCAGCTATTTCTTCATTCCACCAATACACTGGTCTTCGGTTGTTGTGGTGTGCTGTCCTACGCATAGTTGCGTCGCAAGCTGTGGACAATTTTTTCCGCACTGCGGATACCAAGTATATGGCGTCTTCGTCTTGTATATTTTCTGAACTCCAGACCATCTCAAAAAGTTCGGCATCAAAGTCTTTTTGTTTCCAAGTTCGTTTTTGGCATGTGCTCCTGCTGCGGTGTTCCCTCCCTCCAGCATATGAGACTTCGGCAATAATAGCCATGTGGTCACTATTTGTAAATATATCCGACACCGCCCACTTAATGTGCCTACTAAGGGCATCGTTGGCGAACATGAGATCGATTATGGAGCCTTTGTTTCCTTTTTGAAATGTATTTTGCGTTCCGCTATTCATGATCGTAAGATTCGTCGAGGAATTCAAGTAGTAGACGCCCACGGTGGTTTGTGCGCCTACTACCCCAAGCGGTCGACCACGCATTGAAGTCACCTGCGATTATAATTGGGGATTTTCCTCTGGTTTCTAAAGCAAGTTCCAAAAGGAAGTCTTCAAAATCCTTAATGGAGGCACTGGGAGGAGCATAGCAGCTAACAAAGTATATGCCACGTATATTTGCCCATGTGAAAAAATTATGCCCTCTGGAACGAGACATAAATGGTTGTCCTTTACAGGACCATATTGCAGCCTTTCCAGATATGTCTGTAGTCCAGGTGCTTTCCGAACGCTGGGAGTATTGCTCGCTTAGTAAGGCGACATCAATGCTTTTTTCAAATACAGTCTGTTTTAGTAGCTCTTGTGCTGCTGCGCAATGGTTCAAATTTAATTGTATTATCCTCATTTCCCTAGCGATTTCGCCATCTCTAGATATT
This sequence comes from Bactrocera tryoni, assembly GCF_016617805.1. Taxonomy (NCBI): domain Eukaryota; kingdom Metazoa; phylum Arthropoda; class Insecta; order Diptera; family Tephritidae; genus Bactrocera; species Bactrocera tryoni. Next base: position 10,002 of record NW_024395230.1, on the reverse strand, counting down.
TGGGACACGTAGTACTCAGGGCTGAGTGCGCTCCTTTGCAAAGCATGCAGCTTGGATCGTTAGTACATAACTTCGCTACATGTCCACCGGCTCCACAACGTGTGCATAGAGACGACCTGTCCACAGGGTTGCAACATTTGTGCGCCATGTGCCACAGATGGAAACACCTGAAGCAACGGGGAATAGGGGAGTATTCCCGGAGTCGACATACAGACCACCCAATCTTTATTTTGCCTACCTTTAGCGCAGTTTTGGCGTCCTGGGCGCGCAGGCATAAGATAGCTATTTGTGTTCCGCTTCGGGTCTTTCGTATGCTCTTAATGTTTATTTTTCCCAGATTTTCTATTCCGCACTCTTTTTGCAAAGCTTCGCAAATCTCTTCTGGAGAAGTTATTTCGTCCAAATCCTTGCACATAATCATGACGTTGTGGGTTTTTGGCTGTATCACAGCCATTTCCCCGACCACTCCTTCTAAGGCACTTTGGAACGATTCGGCTTTTTTATCCGCTTGGTTTTTCAGTTGTAATAACAGATCTCCTTTCAACGTTTTTCTTATATACGTTACGCTTGAGCCCAATTCCTCTAAGCCACTGTCGCCTTTTATTTTCCGGAGAATATCCGCGTATGATGCACCATCCTTTTTCGTAAGTATGATGGCGTCTGGCCTCGATCTTATTTTCTGTTCGAGTGGTCTTCGCTTCTTAACAACGTCCACCCAAGCTTCGCTTGCGTTGGGTCTAACCGTTGTATTGGCTTGCATTAATTTCGCTGTCTCGCTGTAGGTGGGCTGATCCATTTTGTTAACATTTTTCGGCTTTTTTGTTGGAGGTAAAAAGCCTATTGTCTCACGCAGCCTTTTCGGGGTATTTACCTCCTTACCTATTGGGAAAACCTGGGATGCTTTCCCTACCATAATCCTTTTGGGTAGGTTTTTTCCGCCTTTCTCAGCCTTAGCATGTAGCGCCACTATGTTGCTTACCAAGTCACGCATGGCCTGGTTTATGTGCCTTTGGCCAGCCATCATGTTCTCCAATTCCTTTATTTTATTACCCAACTGGTTAAAGTTTTGGGTAGTTTCGCTACTTTGTATTTTCTCAGAAGGTTTGCCACTTTCAATTATGTCGGCATTTTCGCATTCTCTTTTTGATCCAGCAGCGGTGGATATCTCATTTTTTCCGTTAGGAGGTGTTCTCATAATTTTTGAGTTTCTTTTAAAAGGATTCTCGGGGGTGCATCCACTACTGTTCTCAGAGGCCATACCTCAATGAGAAAATAGTTGGAAGCTACTGACAATAGGTATGTTCAGTCACTGCCCCTAAAACCTCGCTTATATTTTGAATAGTTGGCAATGCCAAAACCAAAGGGAATACGAAAAAGGAGAAACAAAAGGAGAACAGCTGATCAAAACAAAACGGCAATGCAAAAATTGAGCACGCGCTTTGTTTGGATTGCTGCTACAGGGGAAAAATAATCTGCTTTCAATAAAAAAACACAGAATATTTGCGGGTAAGTGCAAATGAATTTTTATTAAAAAATACAAATTGTACTTATCTTTTCTTGAAGATTTTGTGTCCGTTTTAGTTATAATAGCTTCCGAAAGCCTCAGCAAGGAAATTGATAGTAAATGGTGGGAAAAACTAAGTATTTTATGAAAAAACCCCAGAACCACACCAAAACACAACCACTTCACTTCACTAATTACACATGAGTATACATATTCATGCTAACTAGCCGTTTTGATGTTTTTGGATTTGGCATAGAGTTGTCTTATAGCCACAACGACAGTAAGTTTGGAGCAATTTCACAATCTTATATTAATGTGTAGAATCGATTTTTTAGTACATACACATCAACCAATCGATATCAAGTTGCGTAAAAATATGAACTTTACATATTTATGCTAATTAGCCTTTTTGATGCTATTGGAGTTGTCACAGAGTTGTCGAATAGCCATAACAACAGAGAATTTGGAGCAATTTCACAATCTTATATTAAGGGGTAGAATTGAGTTTTTGGTACATACACATCAAGCAATCGATATCAAGTTGCGTAAAAATATGAACTTTACATATTTATGCTAACTAGCCGTTTTGATGCTATTGGAGTTGTCATAGAGTTGTCGTATAGCCATAACGACAGAGAATTTGGAGCAGTTTCATTATCTTATATTAAGGTGTAGAATCGATTTCTTGGTACATACACATTAAGCAATCGATATCAAGTGCGGTAAAAATATGAACTTTACATATTTATGCAAACTAGCCGTTTTGATGTTATTGTGGTTGTCATAGAGTCGTCTTAAAGCCATAACGACAGTGTATTTGGAGCAATTTGACAATCTTATATTAAAGTGTAGAATCGATGTTATAGTACATACACATTAAGTAATCAATATCAAGTTGCGTAAATATATGAACTTTACATATTTCTGTTAATTAGCCGCTTTGATGTTATTGGAGTTGTCATAGAGTTGTCTTATAGCCATAACGACTGTGTATTTGGAGCAATTTCACAATCTTATAATAAGGTGTAGATTCGTTTTCTTGGTACGTACACATCAAGGAATCGATATCAAGTTGCGTAAAAATATGAACTTTACCTATTTATGCTAATTAGCCGTTTTGATGCTATTGGAGTTGTCATAGAGTTGTCGAATAGCCATTACGACAGTGTATTTGGGACAATCTAACAATCTTATATTAAGGTGTAGAATCAATTTTTTAGTACAAAAACATTAAGCAATCGATATCCAGTTGCGTAAAAATATGAACTTTACATATTTCTGTTAACCCATATTATCCCAGCGCTCCATTTAAGGTGCACTTCTTTTTTGTTTCAGATTACGCAACTTTTATTCTGTGTTGGTAGAGGCTATAATTTATTTGGGTTCTTGACGTATGTCATTATCACCTAAAACTTGTTGAAAGTGATTATTGTTTTCGGTTATCTCTCAGGAATTATTTAAACTCTGTGAATTTCAGCCATCATGAATTCCAGGAGAGGGTAAGTAAAAACTTTTTTTATACTTATAATTAATTTTACCGTTTTCGTTTTTTTTTTTAAGTTTTAACTAGTCTATTAGTTAACATCATGAATTTGACGAAAATTTGCTTTTATGTGTTCATTTTACTAAGTTTTGTGTACCGCCCCATTTGAGGTGCGCTGGGAATAGGAGGCACCGTGGTTTTTGCTACGGGCCCTTGTACTCCCAGCTTCAGTAAACTATATTTAGAACTATTTTACCGTATTTTTATATGTTTTTTTATTTACAGGTTGAACGTTCACGAAATTATATCGGCATTAGAAGATGATCATAATATACTGTCTGCAGATATATTTATCACACCACCTGAAAACAATGACTTCAGCGATGAAGACAGCGGAAGCGAAGAAGCGGGAGAAATAGGTAATCTTACGCGTCGGCAACTACTAGCAGAAGCTGAGGTGCGATGCCAGCTACCATCAGCAGATGGGGTCCTGGAAACCGTAGATGGAATTCCATTTATAAATCAGGATGAACAGGAACAACAGCCGTCCGCGTCTCAGTCAAATGAACCACCTGCAAAAAAATCTAAGACTATTGTCACGAGGAAGTGGAGACAAAAAGATATAGCTGCAAACCCTGAAAGGGAGTCGATGCAACCTGATTTCGTTTTAGATAAGGATAATCCATTAGATTTTTTTGAGATGTTTTTTGACGAAGAAGTTTTCGAGCTCCTGCGGTCTAGCACGGAACAAAATGCAATTGCAAAAGGACATGTCAATTTTCGAGTCACTGTTGAAGAAATTAAAAACTTTATCGGTATTTTGCTTTTGTCAGGCTACAATAGCGCTTCACGCTATAGATTATACTGGGATCAAAGTATTGACACTCATCATCCAGGAGTTGCATCATGCATGACTCGTAATCGTTTTGAAGAGCTTTTACGTTTTTTTCATGCATGCGATAACAACCGCCTACCTTCTGACGATAAGTTTGCAAAAGTAAGGCCACTGTGGAATCTTATGAATGAGAGATGGCTAAAGTTTTATCCCGGAGACAAACATTTGTCTATCGATGAGTCTATGGTACCTTATTTTGGAAAACATGGCGCAAAACAACATATTCACGGTAAACAAATACGTTTTGGCTATAAGATTTGGTCACTGTGTACACGATTGGGTTATCTTATTTATGGAGAACCTTACCAAGGAGCTAAAACTGGTAACACCAATCCAAATCTAGGCGTTGGAGGCTCTGTAGTGACAAATTTGATTTCGAAACTGCCAAGTGATAACCACTACAGTTTCTATATTGATAATTTTTTCACTTCTTTACGTTTACTAGACGAAGTAAGTCAGATGGGTCATGTTATCACTGGTACATTACGTGCTAATAGAACAGAAGGTGCCCCGCTAAAAGACATCAAGGAGATGAAAAAGACATCACGGGGTTCGCACCACCACATTACGGATTTATCATCCAACATAACTTTAGTGCGCTACAACGACAACAACATCGTAACTATTGCCTCAACGGAAAGCGGTGTTCATCCGATTGGTAAGGTGAAGAGATGGTGCGGCAATAAAAGAGTAGACGTAGATCAACCGCATTGCTATCTATTATATAACAAATATATGGGCGGAGTCGATCGACTCGACCAAAATGTTGGAAAATATAGAATTTCAATAAGACTGAAGAGATGGTATTGGCAAATGATAATGTTCCCCATAAATGCCTGTGCTAATAATGCTTTTCAGTTATACCGAGTTTCACCAGCAGGCCAAGCTAAAGACGCTCATGATTTCTTGTCTTTTACAAGATACATTGTGCAGACTTATTTGATACTTGGCAAACCTTCTACATCCATAGCAAAACGCATTGGAGGCAAGACACCGTTAACTACGAAAAGTAAGCTGCCAGATTCGGTAAGGCTGGATGGGAAGGAACACTATATCATTAGAAACGAAACTCAAATTCGATGCCGCGAATGTCACAAGAATACGAAATTCAAATGCAGTAAATGTGGAGTTGGCCTCCATCAACATTGTTCTCAAGCTTTTCATACCATAAAGTAATTTTTTTTCTCTCATATCAACTTTGATTTTTAGCTTACGTTTATAATTGATCTTATATATTGTGATTTATCATAATTTTTGTGTACTTATTCTTTATTTACTAATAAAAACCATTCAAAATAATAACCGACTTCGCATACAAAACCCGAAGGCATATTTTCCCAGCGCCCCATTTAAGGTGCGGTCCTGAATTTCAGCCAGTATAGAAAATATTTTTGATAAAAGCTTATTTTCATGTTATTTAGAGCCTACTCACTAGATAGACATAGAAAAAAAACATTTTTCTATGTAATATCACACCTTGGGATAATATGGGTTAATTATCTTTTTTGAAGTTATTGGAGTTGTCATAGAGTTGTCTTATAGCCACAACGACAGTGTATTTGAAACAATCTAACAATCTTATATTAAGGTGTAGAATCGATTTTTTGGTGCATACATATTAAACAATCGATAACAAGTTGCGTAAAAATATGAACTTTACACATTTATGCTAATTAGCCTTTTTGAAGTTATTGGAGTTGTCATAGAGTTGTCGTATAGCCATAACGACAGTGTATTAGAAACAATCTAACAATCTTATATTAAGGTGTAGAATCGATTTTTAGTACAAAAACATTAAGCAATCGATATCCAGTTGCGTAAAAATATAAACTTTAAATATTTCTTTTAATAAGCCGTTTTGATGCTTTTGGATTTGTCATAGAGTTGTCTTATAGCCATAACGACAGTGTATTTTGAGCAATTTCACAATCTTATATTAAGGTGTAGAATCGATTTCTTGACACATACATATTAAGAAGTCGATATCAAGTTGCGTAAAAATATGAACTTTACATATTTATGCTAATTATCCTTTTTGAAGTTATTGGAGTTGTCATAGAGTTGTCGTATAGCCATAACGACAGTGTATTTGAAACAATCTAACAATCTTATATTAAGGTGTAGAATCTATTTTTAGTACAAAAACATTAAGCAATCGATATCCAGTTGCGTAAAAATATGAACTTTAAATATTTCTTTTAATAAGCCGTTTTGATGCTTTTGGATTTGTCATAGAGTTGTCTTATAGCCATAACGACAGTGTATTTTGAGCAATTTCACAATCTTATATTAATGTGTAGAATCGACCTTTTGGTACATACACATCAAGCAATCGATATCAAGTTGCGTAAAAATATGAACTTTACATATTTATGCCAATTAGCCGTTTTGATGCTATTGGAGTTGTCATAGAGTTGTCGAATAGCCATAACGACAGAGAATTTGGAACAATTTCACAATCTTATATTAAGGGGTAGAGTTGAGTTTTTGGTACATACACATCAAGCAATCGATATCAAGTCGCGTAAAGATATGAACTTTACACATTTATGCTAATTAGCCTTTTTGAAGTTATTGGAGTAGTCATAGAGTTGTCTTATAGCCATAACGACAGTGTATTTGGAGCAATTTCACAATTTTATATCAAGGTGTAGAACCAAGTTCTTGGTACATACATATTAAGCAGCCGATATCAAGTTGCGTAAAAATATGAACTTTACATATTTATGCTAATTAGCCTTTTTGAAGTTATTGGAGTTGTCATAGAGTTGTCGTATAGCTATAACGACGATGTATTTGGAACAATCTAACAATCTTATATTCAGGTGTAGAATCGATTGTTTAGTACAAAAACATTAAGCAGTCGATATCCAGCTGCGTAAAAATATGAACTTTAAATATTTCTTTTATTAAGCCGTTTTGATGTTTTTGGATTTGTCATAGAGTTGTCTTATAGCCATAACGACAGTGTATTTGGAGCAATTTCACAATCTTATATTAATGTGTAGAATCGATTTTTTAGTACATACACATCAAGCAATCGATATCAAGTTGCGTAAAAATATCAACTTTACATATTTATGCTAATTAGCCGATTTGATGCTATTGGAGTTGTCATAGAGTTGTCGAATAGCCATAACGACAGAGAACTTGGAGCAATTTCACAATCTTATATTAAGGGGTAGAATTGAGTTTTTGGTACATACACATCAAGCAATCGATATCAAGTCGCGTAAAGATATGAACGTTTCATATTTATGCTAACTAGCCGTGCTGATGTTATTGGAGTTGTCATAGAGTTGTCGCATAGCCATAACGACAGTATCTTTGGAACAATCTAACAATCTTATATTAAAGTGTATAATCTATTTTTTAGTACCTACCCATTAAGCAATCGATATCAAGTTTTGTAAAAATATGAACTTTACATATTTATGCTAATTAGCTTTTTGATGTTATTGGAGTTGTCATAGAGTTGTCTTAAAGCCATAACGACAGTGCATTTGGAGCAATTTCACAATCTTATATTAAAGTGTAGAATCAATGTTTTAGTACATACACATTAAGAAATCAATATCAAGTTGCGTAAAAATATGAACTTTACATATTCATGCTAACTAGCCGTTTTGATGTCTTTGGAGTTGTCATAGAGTTGTCTTATAGCCATATCGATAGTGTATTTGAAGCAATTTCACAATCTTATAATAAGGTGTAGATTCGTTTTCTTGGTACGTACACATCAAGCAATCGATATCAAGTTGCGTAAAAATATGAACTTTACACATTTATGCTAATTAGCCTTTTTGAAGTTATTGGAGTAGTCATAGAGTTGTCTTATAGCCATAACGACAGTGTATTTGGAGCAAATTCACAACCTTATATCAAGGTGTAGAATCGATTTCTTGGTACATACATATTAAACAGTCGATATCAAGTTGCGTAAAAATATGAACTTTACATATTTATGCTAATTTGCCGTTTTGATGCTATTGTAGTTGTCATAGAGTTGTCGAATAGCCATAACGACAGAGAATTTGAACCAATTTCACAATCTAATATTAAGGTATAGAACTGATTTTTTGGTACATACACACTAAGCAATATATTTCAAGTTGCGTACAAATATTAACTTTACATATTTATGCTAACTAGCCGTTTTGATGTTATTGGAGTAGTCATAGAGTTGTCGTATAGCTATAACGACAATGTATTTGGAACAATCTAACAATCTTATATCAAGGTGTAGAATCGATTTTTTAGTACAAAAACATTAAGCAATCGATATCCAGCTGCGTAAAAATATGAACTTTAAATATTTCTTTTAATAAGCCGTTTTGATGTTTTTGGATTTGTCATAGAGTTGTCTTATAGCCATAACGACAGTGTATTTGGAGCAATTTCACAATCTTAAATTAAGGTGTAGAATCGATTTTTTAGTACATACACATCAAGCAATCGATATTAAGTTGCGTAAATATATAAACTTTACATATTTATGCTAATTAGCCGTTTTGATGCTATTGGAGTTGTCACAGAGTTGTCGAATAGCCATAACGACAGAGAATTTGGAGCAATTTCACAATCTTATATTAAGGGGTAGAGTTGAGTTTTTGGTACATACACATCAAGCAATCGATACCAAGTCGCGTAAAGATATGAACTTTACACATTTATGCTAATTAGCCTTTTTGAAGTTATTGGAGTAGTCATAGAGTTGTCTTATAGCCATAACGACAGTGTATTTGGAGCAATTTCACAATTTTATATCAAGGTGTAGAACCAAGTTCTTGGTACATACATATTAAGCAGCCGATATCAAGTTGCGTAAAAATATGAACTTTACATATTTATGCTAATTAGCCGTTTTGATGCTACTGGAGTTGTCATAGAGTTGTCGAATAGCCATAACGACAGAGAATTTGGAGCAATTTCACAACCTTATATTAAAGGGTAAAATTGAGTTTTTTGTACATACACATCAAGCAATCGATATCAAGTCGCGTAAAGATATGAACTTTACATATTTATGCTAATTAGCCGTGCTGATGTTATTGGAGTTGTCATAGAGTTGTCGAATAGCCATAACGACAGAGAATTTGGAGCAATTTCACAATCTTATATTAAGGGATAGAATTGAGTTTTTAGTACATACACATCAAGCAATCGATATCAAGTCGCGTAAAGATATGAACTTTACATATTTATGCTAACTAGCCGTGCTGATGTTATTGGAGTTGTCATAGAGTTGTCGCATAGCCATAACGACAGTGTATTTGGAACAATCTAACAATCTTATATTAAAGTGTATAATCTATTTTTTAGTACATACACATTAAGCAATCGATATCAAGTTTTGTAAAAATATTAACTTTACATATTTATGCTAACTAGCCGTGTTGATGTTATTAGAGTTGTCATAGAGTTGTCTTAAAGCCATAACGACAGTGTATTTGGAGCAATTTCACAATCTAATATTAAAGTGTAGAATCGATGTTTTAGTACATACACATTAAGCAATCAATATCAAGTTGCGTAAATACATGAACTTTACATATTTCTGTTAATTAGCCGCTTTGATGTTTTTGGAGTTGTCATAGAATTATCTTATAGCCATAACGACAGTGTATTTGGAGCAATTTCACAATCTTATAATAAGGTGTAGATTCGTTTTCTTGGTACGTACACATCAAGCAATCGATATCAAGTTTTGTAAAAATATGAACTTTACATATTTATGCTAACTAGCCGTTTTGATGTTATTGGAGTTGTCATAGAGCTGTCTTAAAGCCATAACGACAGTATATTTGGAGCAATTTCACAATCTAATATTAAAGTGTAGAATCGATGTTTTAGTACATACACATTAAGCAATCAATATCAAGTTGCGTAAATACATGAACTTTACATATTTCTGTTAATTAGCCGCTTTGATGTTTTTGGAGTTGTCATAGAATTATCTTATAGCCATAACGACAGTGTATTTGGAGCAATTTCACAATCTTATATTAAGGTGTAGATTCGATTTCTTGGTACATACATATTAAGCAGTCGATATCAAGTTGCGAAAAGATATGAACTTTACATATTTATGCTAATTAGCCTTTTTGAAGTTATTGGAGT
>NW_024395229.1:0-4081 GCF_016617805.1 Bactrocera tryoni | reverse complement strand
CTTTATGTCGACTTCGGTAAGATAAAGGAAGCTAATTAACTTAAATGCGTGCTGCTTATGATTTAAGGCAACTCAATATCGACTGCTTAGTGTGTATATACAAGAAAATCGACTTTATACCTGAATATAAGATTGTCGAATTCTTCCAAATGCACTGCCGTTATGGCTTTATGTCAACTTCGGTAAGATAAAGGAAGCTAATTAACTTAAATGTGTGCAGTTTATGATTTAAGGCAACTCAATATCGACTGCTAAGTGTGTATATACAAGAAAATCGACTTTATACCTAAATATAAGATTGTCGAATTCTTCCAAATGGACTGCCGTTATGGCTTTATGTCAACTTCGGTAAGATGAAGAAGGTCAATTGACTTAAATATGTTAAACTAATGATTTAGAGCAACCCAATATCGACTGCTAAATGTGTATATACAAGAAAATCGACTTTATACCTGAATATAAGATTGTCGAATTCTTCTAAATGCACTGCCGTTATGGCTTTATGTCAACTTCGGTAAGATGAAGAAGGTCAATTAACTTAAATATGTTAAATTAATGTTTTAAGGCAACTCAATATCGACAGCTAAATGTGTATATACAAGAAAATTGACTTTATACCTGAATATAAGATTGTCGAATTCTTCCAACTGCACTGCCGTTATGGCTTTATGTCAACTTCGGTAAGATGAAAAAGGTCAATTGACTTAAATATGTTAAACTAATGCTTTAATGCAACTCAATATCGACTGCTAAATGTGTATATACAAGAAAATCGACTTTATACCTGAATATAAGATTGTCGAATTCTTCCAAATGCACTGCCGTTATGGCTTTATGTCAACTTCGGTAAGATGAAGAAGGTCAATTGACTTAAATATGTTAAACTAATGATTTAAAGCAACTCAATATCGCCTGCTTAAGATGTGTATACACGAAAATCGTCTTTATACCTGAATATAAGATTGTCGAATTCTTCCAAATGCACCGTCGTTATGGCTTTACGTCAACTTCTGTTAGTTTAAGAAAGCTAAATAACTTAAATGTGTTAAACTATTGATTTAAACAACTCAATTTCGACTGCTAAATGTGTATATACAAGAAAATCGACTTTATACCTAAATATAAGATTGTCGAATTCTTCCAAATGGACTGCCGTTATGGCTTTATGTTTACTTCAGCAAGATGAAGAAGGTTAACTAACTTATATATTTGATGTTAATTATTTGAAGTAACTCAATATCGACTGCTAAATGTATATATACAAGAAAATCGACTTTATACCTGAATATATAGGATTGTCGAATTCTTCCAAATGCACCGCCGTTATAGCTTTATGTTAACTTCAGCAAGATGAAGAAGGTTAATTAACTTAAATATTTGATGTTTATGATTTGAAGCAACCCAATATCGACTGCTAAATGTGTGCATACAAGAAAATCGTCTTTATACCTGAATATAAGATTGTCGAATTCTTCCAAATGCACTGCCGTTATGGCTTTATGTCAACTTCAATAAGATGAAGAAGGTAAATTAACTTAAAGATGTTAAATTAATGATATCAAGCAACTCAATGTCGACTGCTTAATGTGTATACAAAAGAAAATCGACTTTATACCTGAATATAAGATTGTCGAATTCTTCCAAATGCACTGCCGTTATGGTTTTATGTCAACTTCGGTTAGATAAAGAAGGTCAACTAATTTAAATATTTGATGTTAATGATTTGAAGCAACTCAATATCGTCTGCTAAATACAACAAATCGACCGGTATATACAAGAAAATCGACTTTATACCTGAATATAAGATTGTCGAGTTCTTCCAAATGCACTGCAGTTATGGCTTGATGTCAACTTCGGTAAGATGAAGAAGGTTAAATAACCTAAATGTGTTTAGCTTATGACTTAAAGCAACTCAATATCGCCTGCTTAATATGTATATACACGAAAATCGTCTTTATACCTGAATAAAAGATTGTCGAATTCTTCCAGATGCAGCGTCGTTATGGCTTTACGTCAACTTCGGTTAGATAAAGAAGGTTAATTAACTTAAATATGTTAAATTAATGATTTAAGGCAACTCAATATCGACTGCTAAATACAACAAATCGACCGCTATATACAAGAAAATCGACTTTATACCTGAATATAAGATTGTCGAGTTCTTCCAAATGCACTGCCGTTATGGCTTGATGTCAACTTCGGTAAGATGAAGAAGGTTAAATAACCTAAATGTGTTTAGCTTATGACTTAAAGCAACTCAATATCGCCTGCTTAATATGTATATACACGAAAATCGTCTTTATACCTGAATAAAAGATTGTCGAATTCTTCCAAATGCACCGTCGTTATGGCTTTACGTCAACTTCGGTTAGATAAAGAAGGTTAATTAACTTAAATATATTAAATTAATGATTTAAGGCAACTCAATATCGACTGCTAAATACAACAAATCGACCGCTATATACAAGAAAATCGGCTTTATACCTGAATATAAGATTGTCGAGTTCTTCCAAATGCACTGCCGCTATGGCTTGATGTCAACTTCGGTAAGATGAAGAAGGTTAAATAACCTAAATGTGTTTAGCTTATGACTTAAAGCAACTCAATATCGCCTGCTTAATATGTATATACACGAAAATCGTCTTTATACCTGAATATAAGATTGTCAAATTCTTCCAAATGCACAGCCGTTATGGCTTTATGTCAACTTTAGCAAGATGAAGAAGGTAGTTGACTTAAATATGTTAAACTAATGATTTAAAGCAACTCAATATCGACTCGACTGCTAAATGTGTATATACAAGAAAATCTACTTTGTACCTAAATATAAGATTGTCGAATTCTTCCAAATGGACTGCCGTTATGGCTTTATGTCAACTTCAGCAAGATGAAGAAGGTTAACTAACTTAAATATTTATGTTAATGATTTGAAGCAACTCAATATCGACTACTAAATGTGTATATACAAGAAAATCGTCTTTATACCTGAATATAAGATTGTCGAATTCTTGCAAATACCATGCCGTTATGGCTTTATGTTTACTTCAGCAAGATGAAGAAGGTTAACTAACTTATATATTTGATGTTAATGATTTGAAGTAACTCAATATCGACTGCTAAATGTATACATACAAGAAAATCGACTTTATACCTGAACATAAGATTTTTGAATTCTTCCAAATGCACCGCCGTTATGGCTTTACGTCAACTTCGGTAAGATGAAGAAGGTCAATTGACTTAAATATGTTAAACTAATGATTTAAGGCATCTCAATATCGCCTGCTTAATATGTATATACACGAAAATCGTCTTTATACCTGAATAAAAGATTGTCGAATTCTTCCAAATGCACCGTCGTTATGGCTTTACGTCAACTTCGGTTAGATGAAGAAGGTTAATTAACTTAAATATGTTAAATTAATGATTTGCAGCAACTCAGTATCGATTGCCAAAGGTGTATATACAAGAAATTCGACTTTATACCTTAATATAAGATTGTGGAATTCTTCCAAATGGACTGCCGTTATGGCTTTATGTCAACTTCAGCAAGATGAAGAAGGTTAATTAACTTAAATATTTATGTTAATTATTTGAAGCAACTCAATATCGACTGCTAAATGTGTATATACAAGAAAATCGACTTATACCTGAATATAAGATTGTCGAATTCTCCCAAATGCACTGCCGTTATGGCTTTATGTCAACTTCAGCAAGATGAAGAAGGCTAATTAACTTAAATATTTGATATTAATGATTTGAAGCAACTCAATATCGACTGCTAAATGAGTAAATGCAAGAAAATCTACTATATACCTGAATATAAGATTGCCGAATTCTTTCGAATGCACTGCCGTTATGGCTTTATGTCAACTTCAGTAAAATGAAGAAGGTTAATTAACTTAAATATTTGATGTTAATGATTTGAACCAACTCAATATCGACTGCTAAACGTGTATATACAAGAAAATCGACTTTATACCTGAATATAAGATTGTGGAATTCTTCCAACTGCACTGCCGTTATGGCTTTATGCCAATTTCAGCAAGATGAAGAATGTTAATTATCTTAAATATTTGATGTT
>NW_024395228.1:0-6551 GCF_016617805.1 Bactrocera tryoni | reverse complement strand
TATGTACAAGAAACTCGACTTTATACCTGAATATAAGAATGTCGAATTTTTACAAATGCAATGCCTTTATGGCTTTATGTCAACTTCAGTAAGATGAGGAAGGTTAATTAACTTAAATATGTTAAATTAATGTTTTAAGCAATTCCATATCGACTGCTAAATGTGCATATACAAGAACATCGACTTTATAGCTGAATATAAGATTGTCGAATTTTTACAAGTGCACTGTTGTTATGGCTTTATGTCAACTTAAGTAAGATGAAGAAAGTTAATTAACTTAAATATGTTAAACTAATGATCTAAGGCAATTCAATATCGACTGCTAAATGTGTATGTACAAGGAAATCGATTTTATACCTGAATATAAGAATGTCGAATTATTCCAAATGCTTTGCCGTTACGGCTTTATGTCAACTTCGGTAAGATGAAGAAAGTTAATTAACTTAAATATGTTAAATTAATAATATAAGGCAATTCAATATCGACTGCTTAATGTGTATTTACCAGAAAATCGACTTTATACCTGAATATAAGATTGCGAATTTTTACAAATGCACTGCCGTTATGGCTTTATGTCAACTTCGGTAAGATAAAGAAAGTTAATTAACTTAAATATGTTAAATTAATGATCTAAGGCAATTCAATATCGACTGCTAAATGTGTATATACAAGAAAATCGACTTTATACCTGAATATAAGAATGTCGAATTCTTCAAAATGCACTGCCGTTATGGCTTTATGTCAACTTCAGTAAGATGAGGAGGGTTAATTAACTTAAATATGGTAAATTAATGATTTAAAACAGCTCAATATCGACTGCTAAATGTGTATATACAAGAAAATCGACTTTATACCTGAATATAAGATTGTCGAATTTTCACAAATGCACTGTTATGGCTTTATGTCAACTTTAGTAATATGAAGAAGGCTAATTAACTTAAATATGGTAAATTAATGATTTGAAGCAACTCAATATCGATTGCTAAATGTGTATATACAAGAAAATCGACTTTATGCCTTGATATAAGATTGTGGAATTCTTCCAAATGCACTGCCGTTATGGCGTTATGTCTGCTTCAGTAAGATGAAGAAGGTAAGAGAACTTAAATATGTTAAACTAATGATTTGAAACAACTCAATATCGATTGCTAAATGTGTATATACAAGAAAATCGCCTTTATACCTTAAAATAGGATTGTGGAAGTCTTCCAAATGTACTGCCGTTATAACTTTATGTCAACTTCAGTAAGATGAAGAATGTTATTTAACTTAAATAAGTGAAGTAAATGATTTGAAGTAACTCAATATCGATAGCGTAATGTTAATATACAAGAAAATCGACTTTATACCTTAATATAAGATTGTGGAATTCTTCCAAATGCACTGCCGTTCTGGCTTTATTTCCACTTCAGTAAGATGAAGAAGGTAAGTTAACTTAAATATGTTAAACTAATGATTCGAAGCAACTCAATATCGATTGCTGAATGTGTATATACAAGAAAATCGAATTTATACCTTAAAATAGGATTGTGGAATTCTTCCAAGTGCACTGCCGTTATGGCTTTATGTCCACTTCAGTAAGATGAAGAAGGTAAGTGAACTTAATTATGTTAAACTAATGATTCGAAGCAACTCAATATCGATTGCTAAACGTGTGCATACAAGAAAATCGACTTTATGCCTTAAAATAGGATTGTGGAATTCTTCCAAGTGCACTGCCGTTATGGCTTTATGTCCACTTCAGTAAGATGAAGAGGGTAAAAGAACCTAAGTATGTTATACTAATGATTTGAAGCAACTAAATATCGACTTCTAAATGTGAATATACAAGAAAATCGATTTATACCTTAATTTAATATTGTGGAATTCTTCCGAATGCACTGCCGTTATGGCGTAATGTCCGCTTCAGTAAGATGAAGAAGGGAAGTGAACTTAAATATGTTATACTAATGATTTGAAGCAACTTAATATCGACTTTTAAATGTGAATATATAAGAAAATCAACTTTATGCCTTAATATAAGATTGTGGAATTCTTCTAAATGCACTGCCGTTATGGCGTTATGTCTACTTCAGTAAGATGAAGAAGGTAAGTGAACTTAAGTATGTTAAACTAATGTTTTGAAGCAACTCAATGTCGATTGCTAAATGTGAATAAGAAAATCGATTTTATACCTGAATATAAGAATGTCGAATTATTCCAAATGCACTGCCGTTACGGCTTTATGTCAACTTCAGTAAGGTGAGGAAGGTTAATTAACTTTAATGTGTTAAATTAATGATTTAAAGCAACTCAATAAAGACTTTATACCTAAATATAAGAATGTCGAATTCTTCCAAATGCACCGCCGTTATGCCTTTATGTCAACCTCAGTAAGATAAGGAAGTTTAATTAACTAAAATATGTTAAATTAATGATTTAAAGCAACTCAATATCAACTGCTAAATGTGTGTATACAAGAAAATCGATTTTATACCTGAAAATGAAAATGTCGGATTATTCCAAATGCACTGCCGATATGGCTTTATGTCAACTTCAGTAAGATGAGGAAGGTTAATTAACTTAAATATATTAAATCAACGATTTGAAGTAACTCAATATCGATTGCTAAATGTGTATATATAAGACAATCGATTTATACCTGTATATAAGAATGTCCAATTATTCCAAATGCATGCCGTTATGGCTTTATGTCAACTTCAGTAAGATGAGGAAGGCAAATTAACTTAAATATGTTAAATTAATGATTTAAAGCAACTCAATATCGACTGCTAAATGTGTATCTACAGAAAATCGACTTTATACCTAAATATAAGAATGTCGAATTATTCCAAATGCAGCGCCGTTATGGTTTTCTGTCAACTTCAGTAAGATGAAGAAGCATAATAAACTTAAATATGTTAAATTAATGATTTAAGGCAACTCAATATCTACTGCTAAGTGTGTATATACAAGAACATCGACTTTATACCTGAATATAAGAATGTCGAATTCTTCCAAATGCACTGCCGTTATGGCTTTATGTCAACTTGTTTAAGATAAAGAAAGTTAATTAAATTAAAAATGTTAAATTAATGATTTAAGGCAACTCAATATCGACTGCTAAGTGTGTATATACAAGAACATAGACTTTATACCTGAATATAAGAATGTCGAATTCTTCCAAATGCACTGCCGTTATGGCTTTATGTCAACTTCAGTAAGATAAAGAAGTTTAATTAACTTAAATATGTTAAACAAATGATTTAAAGCAACTCAATATCAACTGCTAAATGTGTATATACAAGAAAATCGATTTTATACCTGAAAATAAGAATGTAGAATTATTCCAAATGCACTGCCGTTAATGCTTTATGTCAACTTCAGTAAGATGAGGAAGGTTAATTAACTTAAATATATTAAATTAATGATATGAAGTAACTCAATATCGACTGCTAAATGTGTATCTACAAGAAAATCGATTTTATACCTGAATATAAGATTGTCGGATTCTTCCAAATGCACTGCCGTTATGGCTTTACATATGTTTACTTCAGCAAGATGAGGAAGGTTAACTTACTTAAATGTTTGTTGTTAATGATTTGAAGCAACTCAATATCGACTGCTAAATGTGTATATACCAGAAAATCGACTTTATACCTGAATATAAGATTATCCAATTTTTCCAAAAGCACTGCCCGTTAGGGCTTTATGTCAACTTCGGTAAAATGAAGGAAGCTAAAAAATTAATGTTAATGCTTTAAAGCAACTCAATATCGACTGCTAAGTGTGTATATACAGCGAAATCGACTTTAAACCTGAACTTAAGATTGTCGGATTCTTCCAACTGCACTGCCGTTATGGCTTTATGTCAACTTCGGTAAGATGAAGAAGGTTAATTGACTTAAATATGTTAAACTAATAATTTAAAGCAGCTCAATATTGACTGCTAAAGGTGTATATACAAGAAAATCGACTTCAAACCTGAATATAAGATTGTCGAATTCTTCCAAATGCACTGCCGTTATGGCTATACGTAAACTTCATCAAGATGAAGAAGGTTATTTAACTTAAATATTTGATGTTAATGATTTGAAGCAACTCAGTATCGACTGCTAAGTGTGTATATACAAGAAAATCGACTTTCTACCTGAATACAAGATTGTCGGATTCTTCCAAATGCACTGCCGTTATGGCTTTATGTCAACTTCGGTAAGATAAAGAAGGTTAATTAACTTAAATGTGTGAAGCTAATGATTTAAGGCAACTCAATATCGAGTGTGTGTAAATGTGTATATAGAAGAAAATCGACTTTATACCTGAATATAAGATTGTCGAATTCTTCCAAATGCATTGCCGTTATGGCTTTACATATGTTTACTTCAGCAAGATGAGGAAGGTTAACTAACTTAAATATTTGTTGTTAATGATTTGAAGCAACTCAATATCGACTGCTAAATGTGTATATACCAGAAAATCGACTTTATACCTGAATATAAGATTATCCAATTTTTCCAAAAGCACTGCCCGTTAGGGCTTTATGTCAACTACGGTAAAATGAAGGAAGCTAAAAAATTAATGTTAATGCTTTGAAGCAACTCAATATCGACTGCTAAGTGTGTATATACAGCGAAATCGACTTTAAACCTGAACTTAAGATTGTCGGATTCTTCCAACTGCACTGCCGTTATGGCTTTATGTCAACTTCGGTAAGATGAAGAAGGTTAATTGACTTAAATATGTTAAACTTATAATTTAAAGCAGCTCAATATCGACTGCCAAAGGTGTATATACAAGAAAATCGACTTCAAACCTGAATATAAGATTGTCGAATTCTTCCAAATGCACTGCCGTTATGGCTTTATGTCAACTTCGGTAAGATGAAGAAGGTTAATTAACCTAAATATGTTAAACTAATGATTTAAAGCAACTCAATATCGACTGCTAAGTGTGTATATACAGGGAAATCGACTTTAAACCTGAACTTAAGATTGTCGGATTCTTCCAACTCACTGCCGTTATGGCTTTATGTCAAATTCGGTAAGATGAAGAAGGTTAATTGACTTAAATATGTTAAACTAATAATTTAAAGCAGCTCAATATTGACTGCTAAAGGTGTATATACAAGAAAATCGACTTCAAACCTGAATATAAGATTGTCGAATTCTTCCAAATGCACTGCTGTTATGGCTTTATGTCAACTTCCGTAAGATGAACAAGGCTAATTACTTTAATTATGTTAAATTAATGATTTAAAGCAACCCAGTATCGACTACTAAATGTATATATACCAGAAAATCGACTTGATACCTGAATATAAGATTGTCGGTTTCTTCCAAATGCACTGCCGTTATGGCTTTATGTCAACTTCGGTAAGATGAAGAAGGTTTACTAATTTAAATGTTTGAACCTTATGATTTAAGGCAACTACATATCGACTGCTAAAGGTGTATATACAAGAAAATCGACTTTACACCTGAATATAAGATTGTCGGATTCTTCCAAATGCACTGCCGTTATGGCTTTTGTCAACTTCGGTAAGATGAAGAAGGTTAATTAACTTACATATGTTAAATTAATGATTTAAAGCAACTCATTATCGACTCTAAATGTGTATATACAAGAAAATCGACTTCAAACCTGAATATAAGATTGTCGGATTCTTCCAAATGCACTGCCGTTATAGCTTTATGTCAACTTCGGTAAGATGAAAAAGGTTAATTAACTTAAACTTAATTATGAACGAGAAAATCGACTTCAAACCTGAATATAAGATTGTCGAATTCTTCCAAATGCACTGCCGTTATGGCTTTATGTCAACTTCCGTAAGATGAAGAAGGCTAATTACTTTAATTGTGTTAAATTAATGATTTAAAGCAACCCAATATCGACTGCTAAATGTGTACGTACAAGAAAATCGACTTTATACCTGAATATAAGATTGTCGAATTCTTCCAAATGCACTGCCGTTATGGCTTTATGTCAACTTGGGTAAGATGAAGAAGGTTAATTAACTTAAATATGTTAAATTAATGAATTAAAGCAACTAAATATCGGCTGCTAAATGTAAATATACAAGAAAATGGACTTTGTACCTGAATATAAGATTGTCGGATTCTTCCAAATGCACCGCCGTAATGGCTTTGTGTCAACTTCGGTAAGATGAAGAAGGTTAATTGTTTTAAATATGTTAAACTAATATTTTAGATGAACTCAATATCCACCGCTAAATGTGTATGTACAAGAAAATCGTCTTTATACCTGAATATAAGATTGTCGAATTTTTCCAAATGCACTGCCGTTATGGCTTTATGTCAACTTCGGTAAGATGAAGAAGGTTAATTAACTTAAATATGTTAAATTAATGATTTAAAGCAACTCATTATCGACTCTAAATGTGTATATACAAGAAAATCGACTTCAAACCTGTATATAAGATTGTCGAATTCTTCCAAATGCACTGCCGTTATGGCTTTATGTCAACTTCCGTAAGATGAAGAAGGCTAATTACTTTAATTATGTTAAATTAATTATTTAAAGCAAAACAATATCGACTGCTAAATGTGTATATA
>NW_024395227.1:0-10256 GCF_016617805.1 Bactrocera tryoni | reverse complement strand
AACTTGATGTCGATTGCTTTATTTGTATGTACCAAGAAACCGATTCTACACCTTAATGTAAGATTATGAAACTGTTTCAAATTCTCTGTCGTTATGGCTATACGACAACACTATGACAACTCCAATAGCATCAAAACGGCTAGTTAGCATAAATATGTAAAGTTCACATTTTTTCGCAACTTGATATCGATTGCTTAATATGTATGTACCAAGAAATCGAATCTACACCTTAATATAAGATTGTGAAATTGCTCCAAATACACTGTCGTTATGGCTTTAAGACAACTCTATGACAACTCCAATAACATCAAAACAGCTAATTAGCATAAATATGTAAAGTTCATATATTTACGCAACTTGATATCGATTGTTTAATATGTATGCACCAAAAAATTGATTTACACCTTAATATAAGATTGTGAAATTGCTCCAAATACACTGTCGTTATGGCTTTAAGACAACTCTATGACAACTCCAATAACATCAAAAAGGCTAGTTAGCATAAATATGTGAAGTTCATATTTTAACGCAACTCGGTATCGATTGCTTAAAATGTATGTACCAAAAAATCAATTCTACACCTTAATTTAATATTGTAAAGTTGTTCCAAATACACTGTCTTTATGGCTATACGACAACTCTATGACAACTCCAATAACATCAAAACGGCTAGTTAGCATAAATATGTAAAGTTTATATTTTTACCGCACTTGATGTCGATTGCTTAATTTGTATGTACCAAGAAATCGATTCTACACCTTAATATAAGATTATGAAACTGCTCCAATTTCTCTGTCGTTATGGCTATACGACAACTCTATGACAACTCCAATAGCATTAAAATGGCTAGTTAGCATAAATATGTAAAGCTCATATTTTTTCGCAACTTGGTATCGATTGCTTTATTTGTGTGTACCAAAAAATCGATTCTACACCTTATAATAAAATTGCGAAATTGCTCCAAATACACTGTCGTTATGGCTATACGACAACTCTATGACAACTCCAATAACATCAAAACGGCTAGTTAGCATAAACATGTAAAGTTCATATTTTTACGCAACTTGATGTCGATTGCTTAATTTGTATGTACCAAAAATTCGATTCTACACCTTATAATAAAATTGCGAAATTGCTCCAAATACACTGTCGTTATGGCTATACGACAACTCTATGACAACTCCAATAACATCAGAACGGCTAGTTAGCATAAATGTACAAAGTTCATATTTTTGCCGCACTTGATATCGATTGCTTAGCGTGTATGTACCAAGAAATCGATTCTACACATTAATATAAGATTGTGAAATTGCTCCAAATACACTGTCGTTATGGCTATAAGACAACTCTATGACAACTCCAATATCATCAAAACGGCTAATTAGCATAAATATGTAAAGTTCATATTTTTACGCAACTTGATATCGATTGCTTAACGTGTATGTACCAAGAAACCGATTCTACACCTTAATGTAAGATTATGAAACTGCTCCAAATTCTCTGTCGTTATGGCTATACGACAACTCTATGACAACTCCAATAGCATCAAAACGGCTAGTTAGCATAAATATGTAAAGTTCACATTTTTTCGCAACTTGATATCGATTGCTTAATATGTATGTACCAAGAAATCGAATCTACACCTTAATATAAGATTGTGAAATTGCTCCAAATTCTCTGTCGTTATGGCTATTCGACAGCTCTATGACAACTCCAATAGCATCAAAACGGCTAATTAGAATAAATATGTAAAGTTCATATTTTTACGCAACTTGATATCGATTGCTTAATGTGTATGTACCAAAAAATCAATTCTACACCTTCATATAAGATTGCGAAATTGCTCCCAATACACTGTCGTTATGGCTATACGACAACTCTATGACAACTCCAATAATATCAAAACGGCTAGTTAGCATAAATATGTAAAGTTTATATTTTTACCGCACTTGATATCGATTGCTTAACGTGTATGTACCAAGAAATCCATTCTACACCTTAATATAAGATTCTGAAAATACTCCAAATTCTCTGTCGTTGTGGCTATACGACAACTCTATGACAACTCCAATAGCATCAAAATGGCTAGTTAGCATAAATATGTAAAGTTCATATTTTTTCGCAACTTGATATCGATTGCTTAATTTGTATGTATCAAAAAATCGATTCTACACCTTATAATAAAATTGCGAAATTGCTCCAAATACACTGTCGTTATGGCTATACGACAACTCTATGACAACTCCAATAACATCAAAACGGCTAGTAAGCATAAATATGTAAAGTTTATATTTTTACCGCACTTGATATCGATTGCTTAACGTGTATGTACCAAGAAATCCATTCTACACCTTAATATAAGATTCTGAAATTGCTCCAAATTTACTGTCGTTGTGGCTATACGACAACTCTATGACAACTCCAATAGCATCAAAATGGCTAGTTAGCATAAATATGTAAAGTTCATATTTTTTCGCAACTTGATATCGATTGCTTAATTCGAATGTACCAAAAAATCGATTCTACACCTTATAATGAAATTGCGAAATTGCTCCAAATACACTGTCGTTACGGCTATACGACAACTCTATGACAACTCCAATAACATCAAAACGGCTAGTTACCATAAATATGTGAAGTTCATATTTTTACGCAACTTGATGTCGATCGCTTAATTTGTATGTACCAAAAAAATCGATTCTACACGTTAATAAAAGATTGTGAAATTACTCCACATACACTGTCGTTATCGCTATAAAACAACTCTATGACAACTCCAATAACTTCAAATAGGCTAATTAGCATAAATATGTAAAGTTCATATCTTTTCGCAACTTGATATCGACTGCTTAATCTGTATGTACCAAGAAATCGAATCTACACCTTAATATAAGATTGTGAAATTGCTCCAAATACACTGTCGTTATGGCTATAAGACAACTCTATGACAACTCCAATAACATCAAAACAGCTGGTTAGCATAAATATGTAAAGTTAATATTTTTACGCAACTTGAAATATATTGCTTAGTGTGTATGTACTAAAAAATCAATTCTATACCTTAATATAAGTTTGTGAAATTGCTCCAATCACACTGTCGCTATACGACAACTCTATGACAACTCCAATAACTTAAAAAAGGCTAATTAGCATAAATATGTAAAGTTCATATTTATACGCAACTTGATATCGATTGTTTAATATGTATGCACCAAAAAATCGATTCTACAACTTAATGTAAGATTGTTAGATTGTTGCAAATACACTGTCGCTATACGACAACTCTATGACAACTCCTATAACTTCCAAAAGGCTAATTAGCATAAATATGTAAAGTTCATATTTTTACGCAACTAGATATTGACTGCTTAACGTATATGTACTAAAAAATTGATTCTACACCTTAATACAGGAAATTGAAGTTGTTCCAAATACATTGTCGTTATGGCTATACGACAACTATATGACAACTCCAATAACATCAAAACGGCTAGTTAGCATAAATATGTAAATTTAATATTTTTACGCAACTTCATATTTTAACAAAACTTGATATCGATTGCTTAGTGTGTATGTACTAAGAAATAGATTATACACTTTAATATAAGATTGTGAAATTGCTTCAAATACACTGTCGCTATACGACAATAACTTCAAAAAGGCTAATTAGCATAAATATGTAAAGTTCATATTTTTACGCAACTTGATATCGATTGTTTAATATGAATGCACCAAAAAATCGATTCTGCTCCTTAATATAAGATTGTGAAATTGCTCCAAATACACCGTCGTTATGGCTATACGGCAACTCTATGACAACTCCAATAACATCAAAACGGCTAGTTAGCTTTAATATGTAAAGTTCATATTTTTACCGCACTTGATATCGATTGCTTAACGTGTATAAACCAAGAAATCGAATCTACACCTTAATATAAGTTTGTGAAATTGCTCCAAATACACTGTCGTTATGGCTATTCGACAACTCTATGACAACTCCAATAACATCAAAACGGCTCGTTAGCATAAATATGTAAAGTTCATATTTTTACGCAACTTGGTATCGAGTGCTTAAAATGTATATACCAAAAAATCAATTCTACACCTTAATTTAAGATTGTGAATATGCTCCAAATACACTGTCTTTTTGGCTATACGACAACTCTATGACAACTCCAATAACATCAAAACGGCTAGTTAGCATAAATATGTGAAGTTCATATTTTTACGCAACTTCATATTTTTACAAAACTTGATATCGATTGCTTAGTGTGTATGTACTAAAAAATAGATTATACACCTTAATATAAGATTGAGAAATTGCTTCAAATACACTGTCGCTATACGACAATAACTTCAAAAAGGCTAATTAGCATAAATATGTAAAGTTCATATTTTTACGCAACTTGATATCGATTGTTTAATATGTATGCACCAAAAAATCGATTCTACGCCTTAATATAAGATTGTAAAGTTGCCCCAAATACACTGTCGTTATGGCTATACGACAACTCTATGACAACCCCAAAAACATCAAAACGGCTAGTTAGCATAAATATGTAAAGTTCATATTTTTACGCAACTTGATATCGATTGCTTAAAATGTATGTAGCAAGAAATCGAATCTACACCTTAATATAAGATTGTAAAGTTGTTCCAAATACACTTTCTTTTTGGCTATACGACAACTCTATGACAACTCCAATAACATCAAAACGGCTAGTTAGCATAAATATGTGAAGTTCATATTTTACGCAACTTGATATCGATTGCTTAACTTGTATGTACCAAAAAATCAATTCTACACCTTAATTTAAGATTGTAAAGTTGTTCCAAATACACTGTCCTTATGGCTATACGACAACTCTATGACAACTCCAATAACATCAAAACGGCTAGTTAGCATAAATATGTAAAGTTCATATTTTTACCGCACTTGATATCGATTGCTTAACGTGTAAGTACCAAGAAATCGATTCTACACCTTAATATAAGATTATGAAACTGCTCCAATTTCTCTGTCGTTATGGCTATACGACAACTCTATGACAACTCCAATAGCATCAAAATGGCTAGTTAGCATAAATATGAAAAGTTCATATTTTTTCGCAACTTGGTATCGATTGCTTAATTTGTATGTACCAAAAAATCGATTCTACACCTTATAATAAAATTGCGAAATTGCTCCAAATACACTGTCGTTATGGCTATACGACAACTCTATGACAACTCGAATAACATCAAAACGGCTAGTTAGCATAAATATACAAAGTTCATATTTTGACCGCACTTGATATCGATTGCTTAACGTGTATGTACCAAGAAATCGATTCTACACATTAATATAAGATTGTGAAATTGCTCCAAATACACTGTCGTTATGGCTATAAGACAACTCTATGACAACTCCATAAACGTCAAGACGGCTAGTTTGCATAAATATGTAAAGTTCATATTTTTTCGCAACTTGATATCGACTGCTTAATATGTATGTACCAAGAAAACGAATCTACACCTTAATAAATGATTGTGAAATTGCTACAAATACACTGTCGTTGTGCCTATAAGACAACTCTATGACAACTCCAATAACATCAAAACGGCTAGTTAGCATAAATATGTGAAGTTCATATTTTTACGCAACTTGATATCGATTGCTTAAAATGTATGTACTAAAAAATCAATTCTACACCTTAATTTAAGATTGTAAAGTTGTTCCAAATACACTGTCTTTTTGGCTATACGACAACTCTATGACAACTCCAATAACATCAAAACGGCTAGTTAGCATAAATATGTGAAGTTCATATTTTACGCAACTTGATATCGATTGCTTAATTTGTATGTACCAAAAAATCGATTCTACACCTTATAATGAAATTGCGAAATTGCTCCAAATACACTGTCGTTATGGCTATACGACAACTCTATGACAACTCCAATAACATGAAAGCGGCTAATTAGCATAAATATGTAGAGTTCATATTTTAACGCAACCTGATATCGAGTGCTTACTGTATATGTACCAAAAAATCAATTCTACTCCTTAACGTAAGATTGTGAAATTGCTCCAAATACTCTGTCGTTATGGCTGTACGACAATTCTATGACAACTCCAATAACATGAAAGCGGCTAATTAGCATAAATATGTAAAGTTCATATTTTAACGCAACCTGATATCGATTGCTTACTGCATATGTACCAAAAAATCAATTCTACTCCTTAACGTAAGATTGTGAAATTGCTCCAAATACTCTGTCGTTATGGCTATACGACAACTCTATGACAACTCCAATAACATCAAAACGGCTAGTTAGCATAAATATGTAAAGTTCATATTTTTACGCAACTTGATGTCGATTGCTTAATTTGTATGTACCAAGAAACCGATTCTACACCTTAATGTAAGATTATGAAACTGCTCCAAATTCTCTGTCGTTATGGCTATACGACAACTCTATGACAACTCCAATAGCATCAAAACGGCTAGTTAGCATAAATATGTAAAGTTCATATTTTTTCGCAACTTGATATCGACTGGTTAAAATGTATGTACCAAGAAATCGAATCTACACCTTAATATAAGATTGTGAAATTGCTCCAAATACACTGTCGTTATGGCTTTAAGACAACTCTATGACAACTCCAATAACATCAAAACAGCTAATTAGCATAAATATGTAAAGTTCATATATTTACGCAACTTGATAATGATTGTTTAATATGTATGCACCAAAAAATTGATTTACACCTTAATATAAGATTGTGAAATTGCTCCAAATACACTGTCGTTATGACTTTAAGACAACTCTATGACAACTCCAATAACATCAAAACGGCTAGTTAGCATAAATATGTAAAGTTTATATTTTTACCGCACTTGATATCGATTGCTTAACGTGTATGTACCAAGAAATCCATTCTACACCTTAATATAAGATTCTGAAATTGCTCCAAATTCTCTGTCGTTGTGGCTATACGACAACTCTATGACAACTCCAATAGCATCAAAATGGCTAGTTAGCATAAATATGTAAAGTTCATATTTTTACGCAACTTGATATCGATTGCTTAATGTGTATGTATTGAAAAATCGATTATACACCTTAATTTAAGATGGTGAAATTGCTCCAAAGACACTGTCGTTATGGCTATACGACAATGCTATGAAAGCTCCAATAACATCGAAACGGCTAATTAACAGAAATATGTAAAGTTCATATTTTTACGCATCTTGATATCGATTGCTTAATGCGCATGTACTAAAAAATGGATTCTACACCTTATAATAAGATTGTGAAATTGCTCCAAATACACTGTCGCTATGGCTATACGACAACTCTATGACAACTCCAATAATATCAAAACGGCTAGTTAGCATAAATATGTAAAGTTCATATTTTTACCGCACTTGATATCGATTGCTTAACGTGTATGTACCAAGAAATCCATTCTACACCTTAATATAAGATTCTGAAATTGCTCCAAATTTACTGTCGTTGTGGCTATACGACAACTCTATGACAACTCCAATAGCATCAAAATGGCTAGTTAGCATAAATATGTAAAGTTCATATTTGTTCGCAACTTGATATCGATTGCTTAATTTGAATGTACCAAAAAATCGATTCTACACCTTATAATGAAATTGCGAAATTGCTCCAAATACACTGTCGTTATGGCTATACGACAACTCTATGACAACTCAAATAACATCAAAACGGCTAGTTACCATAAATATGTGAAGTTCATATTTTTACGCAACTTGATGTCGATTGCTTAATTTGTATGTACCAAAAAATCGATTCTACACGTTAATATAAGATTGTGAAATTGCTCCAAATACACTGTCGTTATGGCTATAAGACAACTCTATGACAACTCCACTACCATCAAAACGGCTAATTAACAGAAATATGTAAAGTTCATATTTTTACGCAACTTGATATCGATTTCTTGATGTGTATGTACTAAAAAATCGATTCTACACATTAATAAAAGATTGTGAAATTACTCCACATACACTGTCGTTATCGCTATAAAACAACTCTATGACAACTCCAATAACTTCAAATAGGCTAATTAGCATAAATATGTAAAGTTCATATCTTTTCGCAACTTGATATCGACTGCTTAATCTGTATGTACCAAGAAATCGAATCTACACCTTAATATAAGATTGTGAAATTGCTCCAAATACACTGTCGTTATGGCTATAAGACAACTCTACGACAACTCCAATAACATCAAAACGGCTGGTTAGCATAAATATGTAAAGTTAATATTTTTACGCAACTTGAAATATATTGCTTAGTGTGTATGTACCAAAAAATCAATTCTATACCTTAATATAAGTTTGTGAAATTGCTCCAATCACACTGTCGCTATACGACAACTCTATGACAACTCCAATAACTTCAAAAAGGCTAATTAGCATAAATATGTAAAGTTCATATTTTTACGCAACTTGATATCGATTGTTTAATATGTATGCACCAAAAAATCGATTCTACACCAAATACACTGTCGTTATGGCTATACGACAACTCTATGACAACTCCAATAACATCAAAACGGCTGGTTAGCATAAATATGTAAAGTTAATATTTTTACGCAACTTGAAATATATTGCTTAGTGTGTATGTACCAAAAAATCAATTCTACACCTTAATGTAAGATTGTTAGATTGTTCCAAATACACTGTCGCTATACGACAACTCTATGACAACTCCTATAACTTCCAAAAGGCTAATTAGCATAAATATGTAAAGTTCATATCTTTTCGCAACTTGATATCGACTGCTTAATCTGTATGTACCAAGAAATCGAATCTACACCTTAATATAAGATTGTGAAATTGCTCCAAATACACTGTCGTTATGGCTATACGACAACTCTATGACAACCACAATGACATCAAAACGGCTAGCTAGCATAAATATGTAAAGTTCATATTTTTACAAAACTTGATATCGATTGCTTAACGTGTATGTACCAAGAAATCGATTCTACACCTTAATATAAGATTCTGAAATTGCTCCAAATTTACTGTCGTTGTGGCTATACGACAACTCTATGACAACTCCAATAGCATCAAAATGGCTAGTTAGCATAAATATGTAAAGTTCATATTTGTTCGCAACTTGATATCGATTGCTTAATTTGAATGTACCAAAAAATCGATTCTACACCTTATAATGAAATTGCGAAATTGCTCCAAATACACTGTCGTTATGGCTATACGACAACTCTATGACAACTCCAATAACATCAAAACGGCTAGTTACCATAAATATGTGAAGTTCATATTTTTACGCAACTTGATGTCGATTGCTTAATTTGTATGTACCAAAAAATCGATTCTACACGTTAATATAAGATTGTGAAATTGCTCCAAATACACTGTCGCTATGGCTATACGACAACCCTATGACAAC
This sequence comes from Bactrocera tryoni, assembly GCF_016617805.1. Taxonomy (NCBI): domain Eukaryota; kingdom Metazoa; phylum Arthropoda; class Insecta; order Diptera; family Tephritidae; genus Bactrocera; species Bactrocera tryoni. The sequence goes on along the minus strand of NW_024395227.1, from coordinate 818 downwards.
TCCAATAACATCAAAACGGCGAGTTAGCATAAATATGTTAAGTTCATATTTTTACGCAACTTGATATCGATTGCTTAATGTGTATGTATAAAAAATCGATTCTACCCCTTAATATAGGATTGTGAAATTGCTCCAAATACACTGTCGTTATGGCCATACGACAACTCTATGAAAGCTCCAATAACATCAAAACGGCTAATTAGCATAAATATGTAAAGGTCATATTTTTACGCAACCTGATATCGATTGCATAAAGTGTATGTACTAAAAAATCGATTCTACACCTTAATATAAGATTGTGAAATTGCTCCAAATACACTGTCGCTATACGTCAACTCTATGACAACTCCTATAACTTCAAAAAGGCTAATTAGCATAAATATGTAAAGTTCATATTTTTACGCAACTAGATATTGATTGCTTAACGTGTATGTACTAAAAAATTGATTCTACACCTTAATACAGGAAATTGAAGTTGTTCCAAATACATTGTCGTTATGGCTATACGACAACTATATGACAACTCCAATAACATCAAAACGGCTAGTTAGCATAAATATGTAAATTTAATATTTTTACGCAACTTCATATTTTAACAAAACTTGATATCGATTGCTTAGTGTGTATGTACTAAGAAATAGATTATACACTTTAATATAAGATTGTGAAATTGCTTCAAATACACTGTCGCTATACGACAATAACTTCAAAAAGGCTAATTAGCATAAATATGTAAAGTTCATATTTTTACGCAACTTGATATCGATTGTTTAATATGAATGCACCAAAAAATCGATTCTGCACCTTAATATAAGATT
>NW_024395226.1:0-7055 GCF_016617805.1 Bactrocera tryoni | reverse complement strand
TTAAATTGTTCCAAATGCACTGTCGCTATTGCTTTAGGACAACTCTATGACAACTCCAATAACATCAAAACGGCTAGTTAGCATAAATATGTAAAGTTCATATTTTTACGCTACCTGATATCGATTGGATATTGTGTATGTACCAAAAAATCAATTCTACACCTTAATCTAAGATTGCAAAATTGTTCGAAATACATTGTCGCTATGGCTATAGGATAACTCTATGACAACTCCAATAACATCAAAACGGCTAGTTAGCATAAATATGTAAAGTTCATATTTTGACACAACTTGATACAGATTGCTTAGTGTGTATGTATCAAAACATCGATTCTACACCGTAACTTAATATTGTGAAATTGATCCAAAGACACTGTCGTTATGGCTATGCGACAACTCTATGAAAGCTCCAATAACACCAAAATGGCTAATTAACAGAAATATGTAAAGTTCATATTTTTACTTATCTTGATATCGATTGCTTAATGTGTATGTATTAAAAAAATCCATTCTACACCTTAATATAAGATTGTGAAATTGCTCCAAATACACTGTCGCTATGGCCATACGACAACTCTATGACAACTCGAATAACATCAAAACGGCGAGTTAGCCAAAATATGAAAAGTTCATATTTTTACGCAACTTGATATCGATTACTTATTGTGTATGTATCAAAAAATCGATTCTACACCTTAACTTAAGATTGTTAAATTGTTCCAAATACACTGTCGCTATTGCTATAGGACAACTCTATGACAACTCCAATAACATCAAAACGGCTAGTTGGCATAAATATGTAAAGTTCATATTTTTACGCAACTTGATATCGATTGCATAATGTGTGTGTACCAAAAAATCAATTCTACATCTTAATTTAAGATTGTAAAATTGTTCCAAATACACTGTCGCTATTGCTATAGGACAGCCCTATGACAACTCCAATAACATCAAAACGGCGAGTTAGCATAAATATGTAAAGTTCATATTTTTACGCAACTTGACATCGATTGCTTAATGTGTATGTATCAAAAAATCATCTCTACACCTTAATTTAAGATTGTAAAATTGTTCCAAATACACTGTCGCTATTGCTATAGGACAACTCTATGACAACTCCCATAACCTCAAATAGGTTAATTAGCATAAATATGTAAAGTTCATATTTTTACGCATCTTGATATCGATTGCATAATATGTATGTACCAAAAATCAATTTTACATCTTAATTTAAGATTGTAAAATTGCTCCAAAGACACTGTCGTTATGGCTATACGACAACTCTATGAAAGCTCCAATAACATCAAAACGGCTAATTAACAGAAATATGTAAAGTTCATATTTACACACAACTTGATATCGATTGCTTAATGTGTATGTACCAAAATATCAATTTTACACCTTAATATAAGATCGCGAAATTGCTTCAAATACACTGTCGTTGTGGCTATACGACAGCTCTAATAACATCAAAACGGCTAATTAGCATAAATATGTAAAGTTCATATTTTTACGCAACTTGATATCGATTGCTTAGTGTGTATGTATCAAAAAATCGATTCTACACCTTAACTTAAGATTTTGAAATTGCTTCAAAGACACTGTCATTATGGCTATACGACAGCTCTATGAAAGCACCAATAACATCAAAACGGCTAAATAGCATAAATATGTAAAGTTCATATTTTTACGCAACCTGATATCGATTGCATAATGTGCATGTACCAAAAAATCAATTCTACACCTTAATTTAGGATTGTTAAATTGTTCCCAATACACTGTCGCTATTGCTATAGGACAACTCTATGACAACTCCAATAACATCAAAACGGCTAGTTGGCATAAATATGTAAAGTTCATATTTTTACGCTACCTGGTATCAATTGCTTATTGTGTATGTACCAGAAAATCAATTCTACACCTTAATCTAAGATTACAAAAATGTTCCAAATACATTATCGCTATGGCTATAGGACAACTCTATGACAACTCCAATAACACCAAAACGGCTAGTTAGCATAAATATGTAAAGTTCATATTTTTACACAACTTGATACAGATTGCTTAGTGTGTATGTATCAAAACATCGATTCTACACCGTAACTTAATATTGTGAAATTGCTCCAAAGACACTGTCGTTATGGCTATACGACAACTCTATGAAAGCTCCAATAACACCAAAACGGCTAATTAACAGAAATATGTAAAGTTCATATTTTTACGCAACTTGATATCGATTGCTTAATGTGTATGTATTAAAAAATCGATTCTACACTTTAACTTAAGATTGTGAAATTGCTCCAAATACACTGTCGCTATGGCCATACGACAACTCTATGACAACTCCAATAACATCAAAACGGCGAGTTAGCATAAATATGTAAAGTTCATATTTTTACGCAACTTGATATCGATTACTTATTGTGTATGTATCAAAAAATCGATTCTACACCTTTACATAAGATTGTTAAATTGTTCCAAATACACTGTCGCTATTGCTATAGGAACTCTATGACAACTCCAATAACATCAAAACGGCTCGTTGGCATAAATATGTAAAGTTCATATTTTTACGCTACCTGGTATCAATTGCATATTGTGCATGTACCAGAAAATCAATTCTACACCTTAATCTAAGATTGCAAAAATGTTCCTAATACATTATCGCTATGGCTATAGGACAACTCTATGAACACTCCAATAACACCAAAACGGCTAGTTAGCATAAATATGTAAAGTTCATAGTTTTACGCAACTTGACATCGATTGCTTAATGTGTATGTATCCAAAAATCGATTCTACACTTTAACTTAAGATTGTGAAATTGCTCCAAAGACACTGTCGTTATGGCTATACGACAACTCTATTAAAGCTCCAATAACACCAAAACGGCTAGTTAGCATAAATATGTAAAGTTTATATTTTTACGCAACCTGATATCGATTGCATAATGTGTATGTACCAAAAAATCAATTCTACACCTTAATTTAGGATTGTTAAATTGTTCCAAATACACTGTCGCTATTGCTATAGGACAACTCTACGACAACTCCAATAACATCAAAACGGCTAGTTAGCATAAATATGTAAAGTTCATATTTTTACGCAACTTGATATCGATTGCTTAATGTGTATGTATCAAAAAATCAATTCTACACCTTAATTAAGGATTGTTAAATTGTTCCAAATACATTGTCGCTATTGCTATAGGACAACTCTGTGACAACTCCAATAACATCAAAACGGCTAGTTAGCATAAATATGTAAAGTTCATATTTTTACGCAACTTGATATCGATTACTTAATGTGAATGTATCAAAAATCGATTCTACACCCTAATAAAAGATTGTGAAGTTGTTCCATATACACATTCGCTATTGCTGTAGGACAACTCTATGACAACTCCAATAACATCAAAACGGCTAGTTAGCATAAATATGTAAAGTTCATATTTTTACGCTACCTGGTATCGATTGCATATTGTGTATGTACCAGAAAATCAATTCAACACCTTAATATAAGATTGCAAAAATGTTCCAAATGCATTATCGCTATGGCTATAGGACAACTCTATGACAACTCCAATAACATCAAAACGGCTAATTAACAGAAATATGTAAAGTTCATATTTTTACGCTACCTGGTATCGATTGCATATTGTGTATGTACCAGAAAATCAATTCAACACCTTAATATAAGATTGCAAAAATGTTCCAAATACATTATCGCTATGGCTATAGGACAACTCTATGACAACTCCAATAACATCAAAACGGCTAGTTAGCATAAATATGTACAGTTCATATTTCCACGCAACCTGATATCGATTACTTAATGTGAATGTATCAAAAATCGATTCTACACCTTAACTTAAGATTGCGAAATTGCTCCAAATACACTGTCGCTATTGCTGTAGGGCAACTCTATGACAACTCCAATAACATCAAAACGGCGAGTTAGCATAAATATGTAAAGTTCATATTCTTACGCAACTTGGTATCGATTGCTTAATGTGTTTGTACCAAAAAATCGATTCTACACCTTAATATAACATTGTGAAATTGATCCAAATACACTGTCGCTTTGGCTATACGACAACTCCATGACAACTTCAATAACATCAAAACGGCTAATTAACAGAAATATGTAAAGTTCATATTTTTAAGCAACCTGATATCGATTGCATATTGTGTATGTACCAGAAAATCAATTCAACACCTTAATCTAATATTGCAAAAATGTTCCAAATACTTTATCGCTATGGCTATAGGACAACTCTATGACAACTCCAATAACATCAAAACGGCTAGTTAACATAAATATGTAAAGTTCATATTTTTACGCAACTTGATATCGATTACTTAATGTGAATGTATCAAACATCGATTCTACACCTTAATAAAAAATTGTGAAGTTGTTCCATATACACTTTCGCTATTGCTGTAGGACAACTCTATGACAACTCCAATAACATCAAAACGGCTAGTTAGCATATATGTATATGTACAGTTCATATTTTTACGCTACCTGATATCGATTGCATATTGTGTATGTACGAAAAAATCAATTCTACACCTTAATCTAAGATTGCAAAATTGTTCGAAATACATTGTCGCTATGGCTATAGGATAACTCTATGACAACTCCAATAACATCAAAACGGCTAGTTAGCATAAATATGTAAATTTCATATTCTTACGCAACTTGGTATCGATTGCTTAATGTGTTTGTACCAAAAAATCGATTCTACACCTTAATATAACATTGTGAAATTGATCCAAATACACTGTCGCTTTGGCTATACGACAACTCCATGACAACTTCAATAACATCAAAACGGCTAATTAACAGAAATATGTAAAGTTCATATTTTTAAGCAACCTGATATCAATTGCATATTGTGTATGTACCAGAAAATCAATTCTACACCTTAATCTAAGATTACAAAAATGTTCCAAATACATTATCGCTATGGCTATAGGACAACTCCATAACAACTCCAATAACACCAAAACGGCTAGTTAGCATAAATATGTAAAGTTTATAGTTTTACGCAACTTGACATCGATTGCTTAGTGTGTATATATCAAAAAATCGATTCTACACTTTAACTTAAGATTGTGAAATTGCTCCAAAGCCACTGTCGTTATGGCTATACGACATCTCTATTAAAGCTCCAATAACATCAAAACGGCTAAATAGCATAAATATGTAAAGTTCATATTTTTATGCAACCTGATATTGACTGCATAATGTGTATGTACCAAAAAATCAATTATACACCTTAATTTCGGATTGTTAAATTGTTCCAAATACACTGTCGCTATTGCTATAGGACAACTCTATGACAACTCCAATAACATCAAAACGGCTACTTAGCATAAATATGTAAAGTTCATATTTTTACGCTACCTGGTATGGATTGCATATTGTGTATGTACCAGAAAAACCAATTCTACACCTTAATTTAGGAATGTTTAATTGTTCCAAATACACTGTCGCTATTGCTATAGGACAACTCTATGACAACTCCACTAACATTAAAACGGTTAATTAGCAAAAATATGTAAAGTTCATATTTTTACGCATCTTGATATCGTATCTTAATGTGTTTGTACCAAAAAATCGATTCTACACCTTAATAAAAGATTGTGAAGTTGTTCCATATACACTTTCGCTATTGCTGTAAGACAACTCTATGACAACTCCAATAACATCAGAACGGCTAGTTAGCATAAATATGTAAAGTTCATATTTTTACGCTACCTGGTATCGATTGCGTATTGTGTATGTACCAGAAAATCAATTCAACACCTTAATCTAAGATTGCAAAAATGTTCCAAATACATTATCGCTATGGCTATAGGACAACTCTATGACAACTCCAATAACATCAAAACGGCTAGTTAGCATAAATATGTAAAGTTCATATTTTTACGCAACTTTATATCGATTACTTAATGTGTATGTATCAAAAATCGATTCTACACCGTATATTAAGATTGTGAAGTTGTTCCATATACACTTTCGCTATTGCTGTAGGACAACTCTATGACAACTCCAATAACACCAAAACGGCTAGTTAGCATAAATATGTAAAGTTCATAGTTTTACGCAACTTGACATCGATTGCTTAGTGTGTATGTATCAAAAAATCGATTCTACACTTTAACTTAAGATTGTGAAATTGCTCCAAAGACACTGTCGTTATGGCTATACGACAACTCTATTAAAGCTCCAATAACATCACAACGGCTAGTTAGCATAAATATGTAAAGTTCATATTTTTACGCTACCTGGTATGGATTGCATATTGTGTATGCACTAGAAAAACCAATTCTACCCCTTAATTTAGGAATGTTAAATTGTTCCAAATACACTGTCGCTATGGCTATAGGACAACTCTATGACAACTCCAATAACATTAAAACGGGTAATTAGCAAAAATATGTAAAGTTCATATTTTTACGCATCTTGATATCGATTGCTTAATGTGTTTGTACAAAAAAATCGATTCTACACCTTAATAACAGATTGTGAAGTTGTTCCATATACACTTTCGCTATTGCTGTAGGACAACTCTATGACAACTCCAATAACATCAAAACGGCTAGTTAGCATAAATATGTAAAGTTCATATTTTTACGCTACCTGGTATCGATTGCATATTGTGTATGTACCAGAAAATCAATTCAACACCTTAATATAAGATTGCAAAAATGTTCCAAATGCATTATCGCTATGGCTCTAGGACAACTCTATGACAACTCCAATAACATCAAAACGGCTAGTTAGCATAAATATGTAAAGTTCATATTTTTACGCAACTTGATATCGATTGTTAAATGTGAATGTATCAAAAAATCTATTCTACACCTTAATTTAAGATTGTGAAGCTGTTCCAGATTTACTGACGCTATATCTATACGACATTTCTATGACAACTCCAATAACATCAAAACGGCTAGTTAGCATAAATATGTAAAGTTCATATTTTTACCCAACTTGATATCGATTACTTATTGTGTATGTACTAAAAATCGGTTCTACACCTT
>NW_024395225.1:0-20111 GCF_016617805.1 Bactrocera tryoni | reverse complement strand
TATATTTAGATATAAAGTCGATTTTCTTCTATATATACACATTTAGCAATCGATATTGAGTTGCTGTAAGTCATTAATTTAACATGTTTTAGTTCATTTACCTTCTTCATCTTACTGAAGTGGACATAAACCCATAAAGGCAGTGCATTTGGAAGAATTCCGCAATCTTATATTGAGGTATAAAGTCAATTTTCTTGTATATACACATTTTGTAATCGACGCTGAGTTGCTTCAAATCATTTACTTCACTTATTTAAGTTAATTAACATTCTTCATCTTACTGGAGTGGACATAAAGCCATAACGGCAGTGCATTTGGAAGAATTCCACAATTTTATATTTAGATATGAAGTCGATTTTCTTCTATATATACACATTTAGCAATCGATATTGAGTTGCTGTAAGTCATTAGTTTAACATATTAAGTTAATTTACCTTCTTCATCTTACTGAAGTGGACATAAACCCATAACGGCAGCGCATTTGGAAGAATTCCACAATTTTATATTTAGATATAAAGTCGATTTTCTTCTATATATACACATTTAGCAATCGATATTGAGTTGCTGCAAATCATTTGTTTAACATATATAAGTTAATTTACCTTCTTCATCTTACTGAAGTGGACATAAACCCATTACGGCAGTGCAATTGGAAGAATTACACAATCTTATATTGAGGTATAAAGTCAATTTATTTCAATGCATTTGGAAGAACTCCACAATCTCATATTAAGGTATAAAGTCAATTTTCTTAAATATACACATTTAGCAATCGACGCTGAGTTGTTTTAAATCCTTTACTTCACTTATTTAAGTTATTTAACATTCTTCATCTTACTGAAGTTGACATAAAGCCATAACGGCAGTGCATTTGGAAGAATTCCACAATTTCATATTTAGATATAAAGTCGATTTTCTTGTATATACACATTTAACAATCGATATTGAGTTGCTTCAAATCATGAGTTTAACATATTTAAGTAAATTAACCTTCTTCACCTTACTGTAGTGTACATATAGCCATAACGGCAGTGCATTTGGAAGTATTCCACAATCTTATATTAATGTATAAAACTGATTTTATTGTATATACACCTTTAGCAATCGATATTGAGTTGCTTTAAATCATTTACTTCACTTATTTAAGTTAATTAACTTTCATCATCTTGCTGAAGTGAACAAAAAGCCATAATGGCAGTGCATTTCGAAGAATTCCACAATCTTATATTGAGGTATAAAGTAAATTTTCTTGTAAATAATACATTTAGCAATCGATATTGAGTTGCTGTAACTCATTAGTTTAACATATTTAAGTTAATTTACCTTCTTCATCTTACTGAAGTGGACATAAACCCATAACGGCAGTGCATTTGGAAGAATTCCACAATCTTATATTGAGGTATAAAATCAATTTTCTTGTATATACACATTTTGCAAACGACGCTGGGTTGCTTCAAATCATTTACTTCACTTATTTAAGTTAATTTACATTTTTCATCTTATTGGAGTGGACTTAAAGCCATAATGGCAGTGCATTTGGAAAAATTCTACAATCTTTTATTGAGGTATAAAGTCAAGTTTCTTGTATATATACATTTAGCAATCTATATTGAGTTGCCGCAAATCATGAATTTAACATATTTAAGTTAATTTACATTCTTCACCTTACTGAATTTGACATAAAGCCATAATGGCAGTGCATTTGGAAGAATTTCACAATTTTATATTTAGATATAAAGTCGATTTTCTTGTATATACACATTTAGCAATCGATATTGAAATGCTGCAAATCATAAATTTAACATATTTAAATTAATTAAAATTCTGTATCTTACTGAAGTGAACATAAAGCCATAACGGCAGTGCATTTGGAAGAACGCCACAATCTTATATTAAGGTATAAAGTCAATTTTCTTGTTTATACACATTTAGCAATCGACGTTGAGTTGCTTCAAATCATTTACTTCACTTATTTAAGTTAATTAACATTCTTCATCTTACTGAAGTGGACATAAACCCATAAGGGCAGTGCATTTGGAAGAATTCCACAAACTTATATTGAGGTATAAAGTCAATTTTCTTGTATATACACATTTAGCAATCGACGTTGAGTTGCTTCAAATCATTTACTTCACTTATTTAAGTTAATTAACCTTCTTCATCTTACTGAAGTGGACATAAACCCATAATGGCAGTGCATTTGGAAGAATTTCACAATTTTATATTTAGATATAAAGTCGATTTTCTTGTATATAAACATTTAGCAATCGATATTGAAATGCTGCAAATCATAAATTTAACATATTTAAATTAATTAAAATTCTTTATCTTACTGAAGTGAACATAAAGCCATAACGGCAGTGCATTTGGAAGAACGCCACAATCTTTATATTAAGGTATAAAATCAATTTTCTTGTTTATACACATTTAGCAATCGACGTTGAGTTGCTTCAAATCATTTACTTCACTTATTTAAGTTAATTAACATTCTTCATCTTACTGAAGTGGACATAAACCCATAAGGGCAGTGCATTTGGAAGAATTACACAATCTTATATTAAGGTATAAAGTCGATTTCTGGTACATATATACACATTTAGGAATCGATATTGAGTTGCTTCAAACCATTAATTTAACATATTTAAAATAAATATTCTTCTTCGTCTTACTGAAGCTGACATATGGCCATAACGGCAGTGCATTTGGAAGAATTCCTCAATTTTATATTTAGATATAAATTGGATTTTCTTGTATATACACATTTAGCAATCGATATTGAGTTGCTGCAAATCATAAATTTAGCATATCTAAGTTAATTTAACTTCTTCATCTTACTGAAGTGGACATATAGCCATAACGACAGTGCATTTGGAAGAATTCCACAATCTTATATTAAGGTATAAAGTTGATTTCTTGTACATATATACACATTTAGGAATCGATATTGAGTTGCTTCAAACCATTAATTTAACATATTTAAACTAATTATTCTTCTTCGTCTTACTTAAGCTGACATATGGCCATAACGGCAGTTTAGATATAAAGTCGATTTTGTTGTATATACACATCTAGCAATCGATATTGGGTTGCTTCAAATCATTTACTTCACTTATTAAATTAATTAACCTTCATCATCTTGCTGAGGTGGACATAAAGCCATAATGGCAGTGCATTTCGAAGAATTCCACAATCTTATATTGAGGTATAAATTCGATTTTCTTGTATATACACATTTAGCAATCGATATTGAGTTGCTGCAAATCATTAGTTTAACATATTTAAGTTAATTTACATTCTTCATCTTACTGAAGTGGACATAAACCCATTACGCCAGTGCATTTGGAAGAATTCCACAATCTTATATTGAGGTATAAAGTCAATTTTCTTGTATATACACATTTTGCAATCGACGCTGAGTTGCTTCAAATCATTTACTTCACTTATTTAAGTTAATTAACATTCTTCATCTTACTGAAGTGGACATAAACCCATAACGGCAGTGCATTTGGAAGAATTCCACAATCTTATATTGAGGTATAAAGTCAATTTTCTTGTATATACACATTTAGCAATCGACGTTGAGTTGCTTCAAATCATTTACTTCACTTATTTAAGTTAATTAACCTTCTTCATCTTACTAAAGTGGAGATATAGCCATAACGGAAGAACTCCACAATCTTATATTGAAGTATAAAGTCAATTTTCATAAATATACACATTTAGCAAGCGATATTGATTTGCTTCAAATTATTTCCTTCACTTATTTAAGTTAATTAACCTTCTTCATCTTACTGAAGTGGACATAAAGCCATAACGGCAGGGCATTTGGAAGAATTCCACAATTTATATTTAGATATAAAGTCGATTTTCTTCTATATATACACATTTAGCAATCGATATTGAGTTGCTGTAAGTCATTAATTTAACATATTTTAGTTAATTTGCCTTCTTCATCTTACTTAAGTGGACATAAACCCATAAGGGCAGTGCATTTGGGAAAATTCCACAATCTTATATTGAGGTATAGAGTCAAGTTTCTTGTATATATACATTTAGCAATCTATATTGAGTTGCCGCAAATCATTAATTTAACATATTTAAGTTAATTTACATTCTTCATCTTACTGAAGTCGACATAAAGCCATAATGGCAGTGCATTTGGAAAAATTTCACAATCTTTTATTGAGGTATAAAGTCAAGTTTCTTGTATATATACATTTAGCAATCTATATTGAGTTGCTTCAAATCATGAGTTTAACATATTTAAGTTAATTTACATTCTTCATCTTACTGAAGTCGACATAAAGCCATAATGGCAGTGCATTTGGAAAAATTCCACAATCTTTTATTGAGGTATAAAGTCAAGTTTCTTGTATATATACATTTAGCAATCGATATTGAGTTGCTTCAAATCATGAGTTTAACATATTTAAGTAAATTAACATTCTTCATCTTACTGAATTGGACATAAAGCCACAACGGCAGTGTATTTGGAAGAATTCCACAATCTTATATTGAGGTATATAGTCAATTTTCTTGTATATTCGCATTTTGCAATCGACGCTGAGTTGCTTCAAATCCTTTACTTCACTTATTTAAGTTAATTAACATTCTTCACCTTACTGAAGTTGACATAAAGCCATAACGGCAGTGCATTTCTAAGAATTCCGCAATCTTATATTGAGGTATAAAGTCAATTTTCTTGTATATATTCATTTTGCAATCGGCGCTGAGTTGCTTCAAATCATTTACTTCACTTATTTAAGTTAATTAACCTTCTTCATCTAACTGAAGTGGACATAAAGCCATAACGGCAGTGCATTTGGAAGAATTCCACAATTTATATTTAGATATAAAGTCGATTTTCTTGTATATACACATTTAGAAATCGATATTGAAATGCTGCAAATCATAAATTTAACATATTTAAGTTAATTTAACTTTTTCATCTTACTGAAGTGGACATATAGCCATAACAACAGTGCATTTGGAAGAATTTCACAATCTTATGTTAAGGTATAAAGTCGATTACTTGTACATATATACACATTTAGGAATCGATATTAAGTTGCTTCAAACCATTAATTTAACATATTTAAATTAATTATTCTTCTTCGTCTTACTGAAGCTAACATATGGCCATAACGGCAGTGCATTTGGAAGAATTCCTCAATTTTATATTTAGATATATATTCGATTTTCTTGTATATACACATTTAGCAATCGATATTGAGTTGCTTCAAATTTTAGTTTAACATATTGGAGTTAATTAACCTTCTTTATCTTACTGAAGAGAAGATGAAGCCATAACGCCAGTGCATTTTTAAGAACGCCACAATCTTATAATAAGGCATAAAGTCGATTTTGTTGTATATACACATTTAGCAATGGTTATTGAGTTGCTTCAAATCATTTACTTCACTTATTTAAGTCAGTTAACCTTAATCATCTTGCTGAGGTGGACATAAAGCCATAAGGGCAGTGCATTTCGCAGAATTCCACAATCTTATATTGAGGTATAAAGTAAATTTTCTTGTAAATATACATTTAGCAATCGATATTGAGTTGCTGCAAATCATAAATTTAACATATTTAAGTTAATTTATATTCTTCATCTTACTGAAGTGGACAGTTAGCTATAACGGCAGTGCATTTGGAAGAATTCCACAATCTCATATTAAGGTATAAAGTCAATTTTCTTAAATATACACATTAAGCAATCGACGCTGAGTTGCTTCAAATCATTTACTTCACTTATTTAAGTTATTTAACATTCTTCATCTTACTGAAGTTGACATAAAGCCATAACGGCAGTGTATTTGGAAGAATTCCACAATTTCATATTTAGATATAAAGTCGATTTTCTTGTATATACACATTTAACAAAGTTAATTTACCTTCTTCATCTTACTGAAGTGGACATAAAGCCATAACGGCAGTGCATTTGGAAGTATTCCACAATCTTATATTAATGTATAAAACTGATTTAATTGTATATACACCTTTAGCAATCGATATTGAGTTGCTTTAAATCATTTACTTCACTTATTTAAGTTAACTAACATTTTTCATCTTACTGAAGTGGACATAAAGCCATAATGGCAGTGCATTTCGCAGAATTCCACAATCTTATATTGAGGTATAAAGTTAATTTTCTTGTAAATATACATTTAGCAATCGATATTGCGTTGCTGCAAATCATAAATTTAACATATTTAAGTTAATTTACATTATTCATCTTACTGAAGTGGACATTTAGCTATAACGGCAGTGCATTTGGAAGAATTCCACAATCTCATATTAAGGTATAAAGTAAATTTTCTTAAATATACGCATTTTGCAATCGACGCTGAATTGCTTCAAATCCTTTACTTCACTTATTTAAGTTAATTAACATTCTTCATCTTACTGAAGTTACATAAAGCATTAACGGCAGTGTTTTTGGAAGAATTCCACAATCTTATATGAAGCTATAAATTCGATTTTCTTGTATATACACATTTAACAATCGATATTGAGTTGCTTCAAATCATGAGTTTAACATATTTAAGTAAATTAACCTTCTTCATCTTACTGAAGTGTACATATAGCCATAACGGCAGTGCATTTGGAAGAATTCCACAATCTTATATTAAGGTAGAAAGTCGATTTTATTGTATATACACCTTTAGCAATCGATATTGAGTTGCTTCAAATCATTTACTTCACTTATTTAAGTTAATTAACCTTCTTCATCTTACTGAAATGAACATAAAGCCATAACGGCAGTGCATTTGGAGGAATTCCGCAATCTTATATTGAGGTATAAAGTCAATTTTTTTGTATATACGCATTTTGCAATCGACGCTGAGTTGCTTCAAATCATTTACTTCACTTATTTAAGTTAATTTACATTCTTCATCTTACTGAAGTTGACATAAAGCCATAATGGCAGTGCATTTGGAAAAATTCCACAATCTTTTATTGAGGTATAAAGTCAAGTTTCTTGTATATATACATTTAGCAATCTATATTGAGTTGTCGCAAATCATGAATTTAACATATTTAAGTTAATTTACATTCTTCATCTTACTGAATTTGACATAAACCCATAATGGCAGTGCATTTGGAAGAATTCCACAATTTTATATTTAGATATAAATTCGATTTTCTTGTATATACACATTTAGCAATCGATATTGAGTTGCTTCAAATCATTAGTTTAACATATTGGAGTTAATTAACCTTCTTTATCTTACTGAAGAGAAGATGAAGCCATAACGCCAGTGCATTTGGAAGAACGCCACAATCTTATAATAAGGCATAAAGTCGATTTTGTTGTATATACATATTTAGCAATCGATATTGAGTTGCTTCATATCATTTACTTCACTTATTTAAGTCAATTAACCTTAATCATCTTGCTGAGGTGGAAATAAAGCCATAATGGCAGTGCATTTGGAAGAATTCCACAATCTTATATTGAGGTATAAAGTAAATTTTCTTGTATATATACATTTAGCAATCGATATTGAGTTGCTGCAAATCATAAATTTAACATATTTAAGTTAATTTACATTCTTCATCTTACTAAAGTGGACATATAGCCATAACGGCAGTGCATTTGGAAGAATTCCACAATCTCATATTAAGGTATAAAGTCAATTTTCTTAAATATACACATTTAACAATCGATATTGAGTTGCTGCAAATCATATATTTAACATATTTAAATAAATTTAACTTCTTTATCTTACTGAAGTGGACATGTAGCTATAACGACAGTGCATTTGGAAGAATTCCACAATCTTATATTAAGGTATAAAGTCGATTTCTGGTACATATATACACATTTAGGAATCGATATTGAGTTGCTTCAAACCATTAATTTAACATATTTAAATTAAATATTCTTCTTCGTCTTACTGAAGCTGACATATGGCCATAACGGCTATATACGGAGGTATAAAGTCAATTTTCTTGTATATACACATTTTGCAATCGACGCTGAGTTGCTTCAAATCATTTACTTCACTTATTTAAGTTAATTAACATTCTTCATCTTACTGAAGTGGACATAAACCCATAAGGGCAGTGCGTTTGGAAGAATTCCACAATCTTATATTGAGGTATAAAGTCAATTTTCTTGTATATACACATTTAGCAATCGACGTTGAGTTGCTTCAAATCATTTACTTCACTTATTTAAGTTAATTAACCTTCTTCATCTTACTGAAGTGGACATAAAGCCATAACGGAATAGAAAATTTCCACAATTTTATATTGAGGTATAAAGTCAAGTTTCTTGTATATATACATTTAGCAATCTATATTGAGTTGCGGCAAATCATTAATTTAACATATTTAAGTTAATTTACATTCTTCATCTTACTGAAGTGGACATAAACCCATAACGGCAGCGCATTTGGAAGAAGTCCACAATCTTTTATTGAGGTATAAAGTCAATTTTCTTGTATATACACATTTTGCAATCGACGCTGAATTGCTTCAAATCATTTACTTCACTTATTTAAGTTAATTAACATTCTTCACCTTACTGAAGTGTACATATAGCCATAACGGCAATGCATTTGGAAGTATTCCACAATCTTATATTAATGTATAAAACTGATTTTATTGTATATACACCTTTAGATATCGATATTGAGTTGCTTCAAATCATTTACATCACTTATTTAAGTTAATTAACCTTCTTCATCTTACCGAAGTGGACGTAAAGCCATAATGGCAGTGCATTTCGAAGAATTCCACAATCTTATATTGAGGTATAAATTCGATTTTCTTGTATATACACATTTAGCAATCGATATTGAGTTGCTGCAAATCATTTGTTTAACATATATAAGTTAATTTACCTTCTTCATCTTACTGAAGTGGACATAAACCCATTACGGCAGTGCAATTGAAAGAATTTCACAATCTTATATTGAGGTATAAAGTCAATTTTCTTGTATATACACATTTTGCAATCGACGCTGAGTTGCTTCAAATCCTTTACTTCACTTATTTAAGTTAATTAACATTCTTCATCTTACTGAAGTTGACATAAAGCCATAACGGCAGTGTATTTGGAAGAATTCCACAATCTTATATTGAGGTATATAGTCAATTTTCTTGTATATACGCATTTGGCAATCGACGCTGAGTTGCTTCAAATCCTTTACTTCACTTATTTAAGTTAATTAACATTCTTCATCTTACTGAAGTTGACATAAAGCCATAACGGCAGTGCATTTGGAAGAATTCCGCAATCTTATATTGAGGTATAAAGTCAATTTTCTTGTATATACACATTTTGCAATCGGCGCTGAGTTGCTTGAAATCATTTACTTCACTTATTTAAGTTAATTAACCTTCTTCATCTTACTGAAGTGGACATAAAGCCATAACGGCAGTGCATTTGGAAGAATTCCACAATTTTTATTTAGATATAAAGTCGATTTTCTTCTATATATACACATTTAGCAATCGATATTGAGTTGCTGTAAGTCATTAATTTAACATATTTTAGTTAATTTACCTTCCTCATCTTACTGAAGTGGACATAAACCCATAACGGCAGTGCATTTGGAAGAAGTCCGCAATCTTATATTGAGGTATAAAGTCAATTTTCTTGTATATACACATTTTGCAATCGACGCTGAGTTGCTTCAAATCATTTACTTCACTTATTTAAGTTAATTAACATTCTTCATCTTACTGGAGTGGACATAAAGCCATAAAGGCAGTGCATTTGGAAGAATTCCACAATTTTATATTTAGATATAAAGTCGATTTTCTTCTATATATACACATTTAGCAATCGATATTGAGTTGCTGTAAGTCATTAGTTTAACATATTTAAGTTAATTTACCTTTTTCATCTTACTGAAGTGGACATAAACCCATAACGGCAGCGCATTTGGAAGAAGTCCACAATCTTTTATTGAGGTATAAAGTCAATTTTCTTGTATATACACATTTTGCAATCGATGCTGAATTGCTTAAAATCATTTACTTCACTTATTTAAGTTAATTAACATTCTTCGTCTTACTGAAGTGACACAAAGCCATAACGGCAGTGCATTTGGAAGAATTCCACAATCTTATATTAAGGTAGAAAGTCGATTTTATTGTATATACACCTTTAGCAATCGATATTGAGTTGCTTCAAATCATTTACTTCACATATTTTAGTTAATTAACCTTCTTCATCTTACTGAAGTTGACATAAAGCCATAACGGCAGTGCATTTGGAAGAATTCTACAAGCTTATATGAAGGTATAAATTCGATTTTCTTGTATATACACCTTTAGCAATCGATATTGAGTTGCTTCAAATCATTTACTTCACTTATTTAAGTTAATTAACCTTCTTCATCTTACTGAAGTGAACATAAAGCCATAACGGCAGTGCATTTGGAGGAATTCCGCAATCTTATATTGAGGTATAAAGTAAATTTTCTTGTATATACGCATTTGGCAATCGACGCTGAGTTGCTTCAAATCCTTTACTTCACTTATTTAAGTTAATTAACATTCTTCATCTTACTGAAGTTACATAAAGCATTAACGGCAGTGTTTTTGGAAGAATTCCACAATCTTATATGAAGATATAAATTCGATTTTCTTGTATATACACATTTAACAACCGATATTGAAATGCTTCAAATCATGAGTTTAACATATTTAAGTAAATTAACCTTCTTCACCTTACTGAAGTGTACATATAGCCATAACGGCAGTGCATTTGAAAGAATTCCACAATCTTATATTACGGTAGAAAGTCGATTTTATTGTATATACACCTTTAGCAATCGATATTGAGTTGCTTCAAATCATTTACTTCACTTATTTAAGTTAATTAACCTTCTTCATCTTACTGAAGTGAACATAAAGCCATAACGGCAGTGCATTTGGAGGAATTCCGCAATCTTATATTGAGGTATAAAGTAAGTTTTCTTGTATATACGCATTTTGCAATCGACGCTGAATTGCTTCAAATCCTTTACTTCACTTATTTAAGTTAATTAACATTCTTCATCTTACTGAAGTTACATAAAGCATTAACGGCAGTGCATTTGGAAGAATTCCACAATTTTATGTTTAGGTTTTATTTTTAGGTATTAAGTCAATTTTCTTGTATATACACATTTTGCAATCGACGCTGGGTTGCTTCAAATCATTTACTTCACTTATTTAAGTTAATTTACATTCTTCATCTTACTGAAGTTGACATAAAGCCATAATGGCAGTGCATTTGGAAAAATTCCACAATCTTTTATTGAGGTATAAAGTCAAGTTTCTTGTATATATACATTTAGCAATCTATATTGAGTTGTCGCAAATCATGAATTTAACATATTTAAGTTAATTTACATTCTTCATCTTACTGAATTTGACATAAAGCCATAATGGCAGTGCATTTGGAAGAATTCCACAATTTTATATTTAGATATAAAGTCGATTTTCTTGTATATACACATTTAGCAATCGATATTGAGTTGCTTCGAATCACTAGTTTAACATATTTAAGTTAATTTACCTTCTTCATCTTCCTGATGTGGACATAAAGCTATAACGGCAGTGCATTTGGAAGAATGCCACAATCTTATATTAAGGTATGAAGTCGATTTTCTTGTATATACACATTTAGCAAACGATATTGAGTTGCTTCATATCATTTACTTCACTTATTTAAGTCAATTAACCTTAATCATCTTGCTGAGGTGGACATAAAGCCATAATGGCAGTACATTTGGAAGAATTCCACAATCTTATATTGAGGTATAAAGTAAATTTTCTTGTATATATACATTTAGCAATCGATATTGAGTTGCTGCAAATCATAAATTTAACCTATTTAAGTTAATTTACATTCTTCATCTTACTAAAGTGGACAAAAAGCCATAAAGGCAGTGCATTTGGAAGAATTCCACAATCTTATATTGAGGTATAAAGTCAAGTTTCTTGCATATACACATTTAGCAATCGATATTGAGTTGCTGCAAATCATAAATTTAACATATTTAAGTTAATTTAACTTCTTTATCTTACTGAAGTGGACATGTAGCTATAACGACAGTGCATTTGGAAGAATTCCACAATCTTATATTAAGGTATAAAGACGATTTCTGGTACATATATACACATTTAGGAATCGATGTTGAGTTGCTTCAAACCATTAATTTAACATATTTAAATTAAATATTCTTCTTCGTCTTACTGAAGCTGACATATGGCCATAACGGCAGTGCATTTGGAAGAATTCCACAATCTTATATTAAGGTATAAAGTTGATTTCTTGTACATATATACGCATTTAGGAATCGATATTGAGTTGCTTCAAACCGTTAATTTAACATATTTAAACTAATTATTCTTCTTCGTCTTACTTAAGCTGACATATGGCCATAACGACAGTTTAGATATAAAGTCGATTTTGTTGTATATACACATTTAGCAATCGATATAGAGTTGCTTCAAATCATTTACTTCACTTATTAAATTAATTAACCTTAATCATCTTGCTGAAGTGGACATAAAGCCATAATGGCAGTGCATTTCGAAGAATTCCACAATCTTATATTGAGGTATAAATTCGATTTTCTTGTATATACACATTTAGCAATCGATATTGAGTTGCTGCAAATCATTAGTTTAACACATTTAAGTTAATTTACATTCTTCATCTTACTGAAGTGGACATAAACCCATTACGGCAGTGCATTTGGAAGAATTCCACAATCTTATATTGAGGTATAAAGTCAATTTTCTTGTATATACACATTTTGCAATCGACGCTGAGTTGCTTCAAATCATTTACTTCACTTATTTAAGTTAATTAACATTCTTCATCTTACTGAAGTGGACATAAACCCATAAAGGCAGTGCATTTGGAAGATTTCCACAATCTTATATTGAGGTATAAAGTCAAATTTCTTGTGTATACACATTTAGCAATCGACGTTGAGTTGCTTCAAATCATTTACTTCACTTATTTAAGTTAATTAACCTTCTTCATCTTACTGAAGTGGACATAAAGCCATAACGGAATAGAAAAATTCCACAATTTTATATTGAGGTATAAAGTCAAGTTTCTTGTATATATACATTTAGCAATCGATATTGAGTTGCCGCAAATCATTAATTTAAAACATTTAAGTTAATTTACATTCTTCATCTTACTGAAGTGGACATAAACGCATAACGGCAGTGCATTTGGAAGAATTCCACAATCTTATATTAAGGTATAAAGTCAATTTTCTTGAATATACACATTTTGCAATCGACGCTGAATTGCTTCAAATCATTTACTTCACTTATTTAAGTTAATTAACATTCTTCACCTTACTGAAGTGTACATATAGCCATAACGGCAGTGCATTTGGAAGTATTCCACAATCTTATATTAATGTATAAAACTGATTTTATTGTATATACACCTTTAGATATCGATATTGAGTTGCTTCAAATCATTTACATCACTTGTTTAAGTTAATTAACCTTCTTTATCTTACCGAAGTGGACGTAAAGCCATAATGGCAGTGCATTTCGAAGAATTCCACAATCTTATATTGAGGTATAAATTCGATTTTCTTGTATATACACATTTAGCAATCGATATTGAGTTGCTGCAAATCATTTGTTTAACATATATAAGTTAATTTACCTTCTTCATCTTACTGAAGTGGACATAAACCCATTACGGCAGTGCAATTGGAAGAATTACACAATCTTATATTGAGGTATAAAGACAATTTTCTTGTATATACACATTTTGCAATCGACGCTGAGTTGCTCCAAATCCTTTACTTCACTTATTTAAGTTAATTAACATTCTTCATCTTACTGAAGTTGACATAAAGCCATAACGGCAGTGTATTTGGAAGAATTCCACAATCTTATATTGAGGTATATAGTTAATTTTCTTGTATATACGCATTTGGCAATCGACGCTGAGTTGCTTCAAATCCTTTACTTCACTTATTTAAGTTAATTAACATTTTTCATCTTACTGAAGTTGACATAAAGCCATAACGGCAGTGCATTTGGAAGAATTCCGCAATCTTATATTGAGGTATAAAGTCAATTTTCTTGTATATACACATTTTGCAATCGACGCTGAGTTGCTTCAAATCATTTACTTCACTTATTTAAGTTAATTAACCTTCTTCATCTTACTGAAGTGGACATAAAGCCATAACGGCAGTGCATTTGGAAGAATTCCACAATTTATATTTAGATATAAAGTCGATTTTCTTCTATATATACACATTTAGCAATCGATATTGAGTTGCTGTAAGTCATTAATTTAACATGTTTTAGTTAATTTACCTTCTTCATCTTACTGAAGTGGACATAAACCCATAAAGGCAGTGCATTTGGAAGAATTCCGCAATCTTATATTGAGGTATAAAGTCAATTTTCTTGTATATACACATTTTGCAATCGACGCTGAGTTGCTTCAAATCATTTACTTCACTTATTTAAGTTAATTAACATTCTTCATCTTACTGGAGTGGACATAAAGCCATAACGGCAGTGTATTTGGAAGAATTCCATAATTTTATATTTAGATATAAAGTCGATTTTCTTCTATATATACACATTTAGCAATCGATATTGAGTTGCTGTAAGTCATTAGTTTAACATATTAAGTTAATTTACCTTCTTCATCTTACTGAAGTGGACATAAACCCATAACGGCAGCGCATTTGGAAGAATTCCACAATTTTATATTTAGATATAAAGTCGATTTTCTTCTATATATACACATTTAGCAATCGATATTGAGTTGCTGCAAATCATTTGTTTAACATATATAAGTTAATTTACCTTCTTCATCTTACTGAAGTGGACATAAACCCATTACGGCAGTGCAATTGGAAGAATTACACAATCTTATATTGAGGTATAAAGTCAATTTTCTTGTATATACACATTTTGCAATCGACGCTGAGTTGCTTCAAATCATTTACTTCACTTATTTAAGTTAATTTACATTCTTCATCTTACTGAAGTCGACATAAAGCCATAATGGCAGTGCATTTGGAAAAATTCCACAATCTTTTATTGAAGTATAAAATCAAGTTTCTTGTATATATACATTTAGCAATCTATATTGAGTTGCCGCAAATCATTAATTTAACATATTTAAATTAATTAATCATCTTCGTCTTACTTAAGCTGACATATGGCCATAACGGCAGTGCATTTGGAAGAATTCCTCAATTTTATATTTAGATATAAAGTCGATTTTCTTGTATATACACATTTAGCAATCGATATTGAGTTGCTGCAAATCATAAATTTAACATATCTAAGTTAATTTAACTTCTTCATCTTACTGAAGTGGACATATAGCCATAACGACAGTGCATTTGGAAGAATTCCACAATCTTATATTAAGGTATAAAGTTGATTTCTTGTACATATATACACATTTAGGAATCGATATTGAGTTGCTTCAAACCATTAATTTAACATATTTAAATTAATTATTCTTCTTCGTCTTACTTAAGCTGACATATGGCCATAACGGCAGTTTAGATATAAAGTCGATTTTGTTGTATATACACATTTAGCAATCGATATTGAGTTGCTTCAAATCATTTACTTCACTTATTTAAGTTAATTAACATTCTTCATTTTACTGAAGTTGACATAAAGCCGAAACGGCAGTGCATTTGGAAGAACTCTACAATCTTATATTGAGGTATAAATTCGATTTTCTTGTATATACACATTTAGCAATCGATATTGAGTTGCTTCGAAACATTACTTTAACATATTTAAGTTAATTTACCTTCTTCATCTTACTGAAGTTGACATAAAGCCATAACGGCAGTGCATTTGGAAGAATTCCACAATCTTATTTTAAGGTATAAAGTCAATTTTCTTGTAAGTACACATTAGCAATCGACATTAAGTTGCTCCAAATCCTTTACTTTACTTATTTAAGTTAATTAACATTCTTCATCTTACTGAAGTTGACATAAAGCCATAACGGCAGTGCATTTGGAAGAATTCCACAATCTTATATTGAGGCATAAAGTCAATTTTCTTGTATATACACATTTTGCAATCGACGCTGAATTGCTTCAAATCATTTACTTCACTTATTTAAGTTAATTAACATTCCTCATCTTACTGAAGTTGACATAAAGCCATAACGGTAGTGCATTTGGAAGAATACCACAATCTTATATGAAGGTATAAATTCGATTTTCTTGTATATACACATCTAACAATAGATATTGAGTTGCTTTAAATCAGTTACTTCACTTATTTAAGTTAATTAACCTTCATCATCTTGCTGAAGTGGACATAAAGCCATAATGGCAGTGCATTTCGAAGAATTCCACAATCTTATATTGAGGTATAAATTCGATTTTCTTGTATATACACATTTAGCAATCGATATTGAGTTGCTGCAAATCATTAGTTTAACATATTTAAGTTAATTTACCTTCCTCATCTTACTGAAGTGGACATAAACCCATTACGGCAGTGCATTTGGAAGAATTCCACAATCTTATATTGAGGCATAAAGTCAATTTTCTTGAATATACACACTTTGCAATCGATGCTGAATTGCTTCAAATCATTTACTTCACTTATTTAAGTTAATTAACATTCTTCAGCTTACTGAAGTTGACATAAAGCATTATCGGCAGTGCATTTGGAAGAATTCCGCAATCTTATATGAAGGTATAAATTCGATTTTCTTATATATACACATTTAACAATCGATATTGAGTTGCTTCAAATCATGAGCTTAACATATTTAAGTAAATTAACCTTCTTCAGCTTACTGAAGTGTACATATAGCCATAACGGCAGTGCATTTGGAAGAATTCCACAATCTTATATTACGGTAGAAGGTCGATTTTATTGTTTATACACCTTTAGCAATCGATATTGAGTTGCTTCAAATCATTTACTTCACTTATTTCAGTTAATTAACATTCTTCATCTTACTGAAGTGGACATAAACCCATAACGGCAGTGCATTTGGAAGAAGTCCACAATCTTATATTGAGGTATAAAGTCAATTTTCTTGTATATACACATTTTGCAATCGATGCTGAATTGCTTCAAATCATTTACTTCACTTATTTAAATTAATTAACATTCTTCATCTTACTAAAGTGGACATAAACCCATAACGGCAGTGCATTTGGAAGAATTCCGCAATATTATATTGAGGTTTAAAGTCAATTTTCTTGTATATATTCATTTTGCAATCGACGCTGAGTTGTTTCAAATCATTTACTTCACTTATTTAAGTTAATTAACCTTCTTCATCTTACTGAAGTGGACATAAAGCTATAACGGCAGTGCATTTGAAAGAATTCCACAATTTTATATTTAGATATAAATTCGATTTTCTTGTATATACACATTTAGGAATCGATATTGAGATACTTCAAAGCATTAGTTTAACATATTTAAGTTAATTTACCTTCTTCATCTTACTGAAGTAAACCCATTACGGCAGTGCATTTGGAAGAATTCCACAATCTTATATTGAGGCATAAAGTAAATTTTCTTGTATATACATATCTAACAATAGATATTGAGTTGCTTTAAATCATTTACTTCACTTATTTAAGTTAATTAACCTTCATCATCTTGCTGAAGTGGACATAAAGCCATAATGGCAGTGCATTTCGAAGAATTCCACAATCTTATATTGAGGCATAAATTCGATTTTCTTGTATATACACATTTAGCAATCGATATTGAGTTGCTGCAAATCATTAGTTTAACATAATTAAGTTAATTTACCTTCCTCATCTTACTGAAGTGGACATAAACCCATTACGGCAGTGCATTTGGAAGAATTCCACAATCTTATATTGAGGTTTAAAGTCAATTTTCTTGTATATACACATTTTGAAATCGACTCTGAGTTGCTCCAAATCCTTTACTTCACTTATTTAAGTTAATTAACATTCTTCATCTTACTGAAGTGGACATAAAGCCATAACGGCAGTGCATTTGGAAGAATTCCACAATCTTATATTGAGGCATAAAGTCAATTTTCTTGTATATACACATTTTGCAATCGACGCTGAATTGCTTCAAATCATTTACTTCACTTATTTAAGTTAATTAACATTCCTCATCTTACTGAAGTTGACATAAAGCCATAACGGTAGTGCATTTGGAAGAATACCACAATCTTATATGAAGGTATAAATTCGATTTTCTTGTATATACACATCTAACAATAGATATTGAGTTGCTTTAAATCATTTACTTCACTTATTTAAGTTAATTAACCTTCATCATCTTGCTGAAGTGGACATAAAGCCATAATGGCAGTGCATTTCGAAGAATTCCGCAATCTTATATTGAGCTATAAATTCGATTTTCTTGTATATACACATTTAGCAATCGATATTGAGTTGCTGCAAATCATTAGTTTAACATAATTAAGTTAATTTACCTTCCTCATCTTACTGAAGTGGACATAAACCCATTACGGCAGTGCATTTGGAAGAATTCCACAATCTTATATTGAGGTATAAAGTCAATTTTCTTGAATATACACATTTTGCAATCGATGCTGAATTGCTTCAAATCATTTACTTCACTTATTTAAGTTAATTAACATTCTTCATCTTACTGAAGTTGACATAAAGCATTATCGGCAGTGCATTTGGAAGAATTCCGCAATCTTATATGAAGGTATAAATTCGATTTTCTTATATATACACATTTAACAATCGATATTGAGTTGCTTCAAATGATGAGCTTAACATATTTAAGTAAATTAACCTTCTTCACCTTACTGAAGTGTACATATAGCCATAAC
This sequence comes from Bactrocera tryoni, assembly GCF_016617805.1. Taxonomy (NCBI): domain Eukaryota; kingdom Metazoa; phylum Arthropoda; class Insecta; order Diptera; family Tephritidae; genus Bactrocera; species Bactrocera tryoni. Next base: position 1,306 of record NW_024395225.1, on the reverse strand, counting down.
GGCAGTGCATTTGGAAGAATTCCACAATCTTATATTACGGTAGAAAGTCGATTTTATTGTATATACACCTTTAGCAATCGATATTGAGTTGCTTCAAATCATTTACTTGACTTATTAAAGTTAATTAGCATTCTTCATCTTACTGAAGTGGACATAAACCCATAACGGCAGTGCATTTGGAAGAATTCCACAATCTTATATTGAGGTATAAAGTCAATTTTCTTGTATATACTCCTTTATCAATCGATATTGAGTTGCTTCAAATCATTTACTTCACTTATTTAAGTTAATTAACATTCTTCATCTTACTGAAGTGGACATAAATCCGTAGCGGCAGTGCATTTGGAAGAATTCCACAATCTTATATTGAGGTATAAAGTCAATTTTCTTGTATACACACATTTTGCAGTCGACGCTGAGTTGCTTTAAATCATGTACTTCACTTATTTAAGTTAATTAACCTTCTTCATCTTACAAAAGTGGACATAAAGCCATAACGGCAGTGCATTTGGAAGAATTCCACAATTTTATATTTAGATATAAAGTCGATTTTCTTCTATATATACACATTTAGCAATCGATATTGAGTTGCTGTAAGTCATTAGTTTAACATATTTAAGTTAATTTACCTTCTTCATCTTACTGAAGTGGACATAAACCCATAACGTCAGTGCATTTGGAAGAAGTCCACAATCTTATATTTAGATATAAAGTCGATTTTCTTGTATATACACATTTTGCAATCGACGCTGAGTTGCTTCAAATCATTTACTTCACTTATTTAAGTTAGTTTACATTCTTCATCTTACTGGAGTGGACATAAAGCCATAACGGCAGTGCATTTGGAAGAATTCCACAATTTTATATTTAGAAATAAAGTCGATTTTCTTGTATATACACATTCAGTAATCGATATTGAGTTGCTTCAAATTATTTGTTAAACATATTTAAATTAATTAAAATTCTTTATCTTACTGAAGTGAACATAAAGCCATAACGGCAGTGCATTTGGAAGAACACCACAATCTTATATTAAGGTATAAAGTCGAGTTTCTTGTATATACACATTTAGGAATCGATATTGAAATACTTCAAAGCATTAGTTTAACATATTTAAGTTAATTAACCTTCTTCATCTTACTGAAGTGGACATAAAGCCATAACGGCAGTGCATTTGGAAAAATTCCACAATCTTATATTGAGGTAAAAAGTCAAGTTTCTTGTATATATACATTTAGCAATCTATATTGAGTTGCTGCAAATCATAAATTTAACATATTTAAGTTAATTTAACTTTTTCATCTTA